>NC_088417.1:68264851-68564851 GCF_034236695.1 Oncorhynchus nerka
TTTTGCATTGAGTTTTTTGTTTTTTACGATATACCAGGTAATGATGAAAACGGTCTAATGATGAAGTGTAGTAATGAATATTTCAAGGTCAACAATCTACAACTTTCCTTCCAACCTGGCAACTCTAGTGATTTGTAGTAATAAGTGTTGTGTTAAATGTTCAGCTGTCATTTCAGTGTGTGACAGAATGTGTGTGTGTGTGTGTTTTTGTTTCGACATAGAGCGCGGAGGAAAAAAGGCTCTGCCCGGAGGTCGGGCCTGCAGAAGCTGTGGGATTGGTGCTTGGGGCTGGTGCAGATGACATCAGTGCCATGGAGAGTGGTGATTGGTCGACTGGGCAGAATGGGACATGGCGAGTTGAAAGGTGAGGTGGAGCCTTCTATTTTACTGTTAAACGTTTATTTTCTTGAGTTTATTTTGTCTTACTCGTTCACTCACTCATCTCTCTCTCTCTTCCCCTCTCTCTCTTCCCCTCTCTCTCTTTCCTTTCTGCCTCGGTCCCAGACTGGAGTATTCTGTTGAGCAGGAGGAACCTGCAGTCTCTGAGTCGCCGTCTCAAGGAGGTGTGTCGTATGTGTGGCATCTCTGCCTCCGACACTCCCAGCATCCTTAGCGCTTGCCTAGTCGCCATGGAGCCTCAGGGCTCCTTTGTCATCATGCCAGGTACTACGTTCTCCAGCCCTTTGTGTGTGTGTGTGTCTGATGGATGATGGCAGCCTATCATAATGCATGTCGCTCCCTGTTGTTATCAGATTGATGGGTCTGAGGACAGTGCTTCTCTCAGCCATAAACCACTGGTTCTCAAACTCCATTGATTTCTGTGTGATGTGATGGAGACTGGCATGGACCATTGATACTGTGGGTGTATAATATGGGTTTACTGCTGTATATGAGGAGGGGCTGGCCTGGTCCCTCCGGACCAGTGGTTTTGGTTAAAGGAGATGGATGTCTCCTCTCCCAGGACTTGGCTTTGACCCAGACATTGTGGGTTATACTCCACAGATCCAATGATAATTATAAAATACAATAGAGCACTGGACTGAATAATAATGGCCAGTTGAAAGATCGAGGTTGCTTTTATTGGCACCACTTACATTTTTGCTGCATTAATGAAGTGTTGTTACTAATTAATTGACTGATTAATGCATGATAGCTATAGCAGATGTCACCCGTTTCCATTTGTGTGTATACTGTCTGTGTTCAATGTAGATTCAATGAAGATGAACATATTGTGGACCTGACTTCCTCTCTCTCTCCAGACTCTGTGTCGACAGGCTCAGTGTTCGGCCGCAGCACCACTCTGAACATACAGACGTCCCAGCTGAGTACTCCTCAGGACACATCCTGTACCCACATCCTGGTGTTCCCCACCTCAGCCTTCGTCCAGGTGGCTAGCTCCAACTACACTACTGACACCAACATAGATATCGCCTTCAACCCCATCCCCGGTGAGTCTACTGTACCTCTGCTCCCCCCTCTGGCCTCACCTCTCAACTCTCAACTTTGACCTGACCTTTGATTTAGTCCATTGGAAAGAAGTAGTTTTTTTGAGTTTCTCTCCTCTTCTCCTCTGTCCAGATGGGTCGGACGCCATTGGGATCTTTGACCTGCTGGACCAGGAGAACGACCTGGTGGACCCCGACATCATCAATATCCTGCCCGCCTCGCCCACCACCTCGCCCGTACACTCCCCCGGCGGCCACTACCACCAGGGGGGAGACGGCAGCAAGGTAGGCCCACCACACCACAACATGTCTCACCTGTGTAGACTATAAGAGGTACTCCAGCACAGACTTTATTGAGGAAAAAACTTGAACTTAAAGGGGCAATCTGTCACATGGATGACACTGGAGAGACGAAGCAGGTACAGGAAGTAAAACATTTAATACAGAACGGACATGGAACGAGACGGTAACAGCGTCAGTAAACTGATAATACAGACAAGAAACCATCAGTGCAGCAGCAGGGAACAGAGCAAGGAAACGGACAAATATAGGGGAAATAAACAAATGCTGAGTGAGTCCAGGTGAGTCCAATGTCTCTGCTGCGCGTGACGAGGGAAGGCAGGTGTGCGTAATGGATGATAAGAGTGAGTGATGCACGGCAGACGCCAGGGGGGTAAGAGCGGAACAGAAGAGACACAATCTGCAGTTGCTACATCCATTTTCATACTTTTAAATGAATTAAATATACCCATTGATTATTGAAGCATATAACTTATAAATGCCTCATGAGCTTAGTTTAAATGTCATCAAGGACAACAACCACTCGAGCCACTGCCTGTTCACCCCGCTATCATCCAGAAGGCGAGGTCAGTACAGGTGCATCAAAGCTGGTACCGAGAGACTGAAAAACAGCTTCTATCTCAAGGCCATCAGACTGTTAAACAGCCATCGCTAACATTGAGTGGCTGCTGCCAACTTACTGACTCAACTCCAGCCACTTTAATAATGGAAATTGATGTAAAAATGTATCACTAGCACTTTAAACAATGCCACTTAATATAATATAATGTTTACATACTCTACATTACTCATCTCATATGTATATACTGTACTCTATATCATCTACTGCATCTTTATGTAATACATGTATCACTAGCCACTTTAAACTATGCCACTTTGTTTACATACCCTACATTACTCATATGCTGTACTCGATACCATCCACTGCATCTTGCCTATGCCGTTCTGTACCATCACTCGTTCATATATCTTTATGTACATATTCTTTATCCCCTTGTGTATAAGGTAGTAGTTGTGGAATTGTTAGGTTAGATTACTCGTTGGTTGCATTGTCGGAACTAGAAGCACAAGCATTTCGCTACACTCACATTAACATCTGCTAACCATGTGTATGTGACAAATACAATTTGATTTGATTTGACACCCCCATCAGAATAATAAATAAGCTGGTTTCACTTCTTGGTAAACAGAGTAATTCAAACTATGTTTTACATTGTATCAACAGAAAACATGGTTAAAAGTATAATTAGCTCATATGTCTATGAATTTGAGAGTTACATTACTCAGCTTTAAACCAAAACAGTGACAGGCTACTGCTTTGTTATTGTTTCAATGGCAGATTGCCCCTTTAAGATGAACACAAAGATGACATTTAAGTGAAGTAACTTAATCAAGTAGATTTGGCCTGGATTGATAATGCTAGTGCTACTTAGTTTTCTTGAACAGTTCTGTAATGTATGAAAAACCAAAAAGACTTTTACAGTGTACATTATTACATGCCAGAGATGAACTCATCCCCCTCCTCTTCCCTTCCAGGGCCAGAGTACAGACCGGATGGAGTCCCACGATGAAGCTCCTAACATCCTGCAGCAGCCCCTGGCCCTGGGCTACTTTGTGTCCACAGCCAAAGCCGGCCCACTGCCTGACTGGTTCTGGTCAGCCTGCCCTCAAGCTCAGAACCAGTGTCCCCTTTTCCTCAAGGTAAATCTGTCAGGCATCTGCACTCAGACTCCTTGGCCCATATTCATATTGTCTCAGAGTACGAGTGCTGATCTAGGATCAACATTCTTGTAGTCTGAGACGCTTTGTGAATACAGGCTCTGGATTATAACATGTCTTCTGATCTAATGCCACTTTGACGTCATTGTTAATATTCATTTTTCAAATAATTGTTTTTGACTTGACAAGATTCTGATTCAAGCGATCATAGTTCATTAACACATCATTTTATTTGAACCTAGATTGTATTCACTTGCTCCAGATATCAGTGATTGACTGACTTTTGTTTGCTCTGTTATTACTGTGTGAATGGTTTAGCTAGGCCTGTCACTGACCTCCTTTGTGTCTTGTCTTTCCCCAGGCCTCTCTGCATCTCCACGTGTCTTCAGTGCAATCAGATGAACTGCTGCACAGTAAACACTCCCACCCACTCGACTCCAATCAGACCTCAGATGTACTCAGGTAAACATTGGGGATGGGCATGAGTAATCAAGTCATTCAAATCAAATCAAATGTTATTTGTCACATTCACCAAATACAACAGTGAAATACTTACTTACAAGCCCTAACCAACAGTGCAGTTTAAACAAAATAGTAAATAAATACCCACCAAAAATATGAATAAGAAATAAAAATAACTAATAATTAAAGAGCAGCAGTAAAATAACAATAGCGAGGCTATATACAGGGGCTACCGGTACAGAGTCAATGTGCGGGGGCACCGGTTAGTCGAGGTAATATGTACATGTAGGTAGAGTTATTAAAGTGACTATGCAGAGATAATAACAGAGTAGCAGCAGTGTAAAGGGGGGGGCAATGCAGGTCCTGGATGGCAGGAAGCTTGGCCCCAGTGATGTACTGGGCCCTCTGTAGTGCCTTGCGGTCGAGGCTGAGCAGTTGCCATACCAGGCAGTGATGCAACCAGTCATGCTCTTGATGGTGCAGCTGTAGAACCTTTTGAGGATCTGAGGACCCATGCCAAATCTTTTCAGTCTCCTGAGGGAGAATAAGTTTTGTCGTGCCCTCTTCACGACTGTCTTGGTGTGCTTTGACCATGATAGTTTTTTGGTGATGTGGACACCGAGGAACTTGAAGCTCTCAACCTGCTCCTCTACAGCCCCATCGCTGAGAATGGGGGCGTGCTCGGTCCTCCTTTTCCTGTAGTCCACAATCATCTCCTTTGTCTTGAGCACGTTGAGGGAGAGATTGTTAACCTGGCACCACACTCTGACCTCCTATAGGCTGTCTCGTCGTTCTCGGTGATCAGGCCTACCACTGTTGTCATCGGCAAACCTAGTGATGGTGTTGGAGTCGTGCCTGGCTGTGCAGTCATGAGTGAACAGGGAGTACAGGAGGGGACAGTACTCCCTGAGGGGCCCCCATGTTGAGGATCAGCTTGGCGGATGTGTTGTTGCCTACCCTTACCACCTGGGGGGTGGCCCGTCAGGAAGTCCAGAATCCAGTTGCAGAGGGAGGTGTTTAGTCCCAGGGTCCTTCACTTAGTGATGAGCTTTGAGGGCACTATGGTGTTGAACTGAGCTGTCGTCAATGAATAGCATTCTCACATAGGTGTTCCTTTTGTCCAGGTGGGAAAGGGCCGTGTGGAGTGTAATAGAGATTGCATCATCTGTGGATCTGTTAGGGCGGAATACTTGAGTACTCGAACGGACGTCAAATACTGTAAAACTATTTGGTGGAATGTGCTTTGTGGCTGCCCGAACAGGCAAGTGAAATTTTGTCTTGAAGACAACATTAATTTGTTATGACTCTAGTGTCCATTTGTACATGTGCATTTGCGAGGCACAACAAAAAAAGAAGCCAATCCAAGCATCGCACTGTTCTTCTCCCTAAATGTCCTTTCCCCTCCATATCTCATTCACTCAGTTGCGTTCCGACCGCTCCTTCTACACACACATACTGAGTAATGTACGTAATGGTTATGATAAATTAATCATTGTTGCTATCTGATGGCATATAGATAAATGTGCACTTACTGTATGTTTTTCCAGCACGGACCTTGTGTTCTAAAAATGTGTTTTTCCATTTGATTTAAAAAAAACATGTGAGTACTCGAACAGTCAAAAAACAAAACAATTCCCATCCCTAGTAAACACACACATTCAAATTCCTATTTTCCCTAACCCCTAACCCTAATTATAACCGTAACACTAAACCTAACACCTAAGCTTAAAATAGCCTTTGTCCTCATGGGGATGTGGGAAATGTCCCCACGAGGGATAATATATATATTTTTCCATCCTTGTGGGGACTTTTGTGGATTTCAGGTCCCCCACGAGGATATAAAAATGAGACCACACACGCACACAGTATGCGGTCACAAATACACTCCGCAGTCAACGGATCAATCTCATCCACGGCTCAGCCATTAAAGATCTTAGGACATGCTTTCAATCAATTTCTGGTCTATCTAAAGTGCTTATCAAAGAGAGAGTAATGTATTCCACTTGATCTCAAGGTTTGTGCTCACTTTGAGAGGTGTGTTCGTTGTGAATAACTCCTCCTCTCTCCTTCCCTCTGTAGATTTGTGCTGGAGCAGTACAATGCCCTTTCCTGGTTGACGTGTGACCCCGCGACGCAGGATCGGCGCTCCTGTCTGCCCATCCACTTTGTGGTGCTCAACCAGATGTACAACTTCATCATGAAGATGTTGTAACAAATAGCCTAAAGGGTGGAGGGGAAGGGGAGACAATTAGGGGACATGCCAAAGGAAATGCCAACCTGGCAGGGTGATGCTGGACTTGAATAGGAGTAGATTAGAGAAGGCTGCTGGATGGAAGGAATGCCTTGGCCGTAGCGACGGCAATAGAAACGGGTCATAGAAACATCTCAGTCCGCTCCTACCACTGTGGTGGAAGAAGAAGAAGGGAGATTTCTGGAACGGGTGATGCTAATAACAGGAACAAGAGAAAAAGAGAGAGATCCCGGTTGCCATTGTATTTGCTGTGGTAATGCCATGGTAACACTGTGGCAAAACCGTTTGGGAAACATGTAAAGTATTGGAAATCAAGTCTCATTTCAGTGATCCAAACACTTGAATGGATCCTTGGTTTTAAGACCCGAAAAAATCCCTTTTTTCCTTTGGATGACATTTTATCCAAATGAAATGCCTGCATCTATCTTATTTATTGTAAGTTTTTAAATGTATGATTTGTCTTAATCTCTTTTATATATAATAAATATCTTGAAGGTTTATATCGCCTTCCTGCTTTAAGGCAATTGGTCTAAGATATATGTAATCTTCTTAATTAAAAAACAAACAAAATCCCCCAGAAAAATGAAATAAAGTCGCAGTAGTTTGCTTTTAGAGTATTATTTTTTGTATTGGGGACAGAATATTTGTATTATCACGATGTACAGAAGAAGTAGAATGGAGAATTATGTCCATGCCTTTGTGCGTGGAGAATTTACAGCTAAGCTGTAGCAGCAGAGGACTTGTACAGCAATGAAGTTCACTGTGTTCAAATAAAGAGGTACATTGTCATATATAGTATTTTATACCACACATTTAGACAACAAAAAAATAAACGGCAATATATATAAATAATTATATATGAATGCCGTGCCAGCGATGGGTGGTGCGGCTTCTGTTTTAGGAATAAAGTGCGTCAACTCAATTTTACCTGTGCATTTGTTGTGGTTCTTGCTTACTGGGAGAGGGATTGTGAGGTGCAATTATTTGGAAGAAAACCATTGGCTTCTTTTGGATGTAGCTGACCTCAGGTTTGACCCCTGTCTGGTGACAGATCTTGACAGAGGAATAAAAAAGAATAGAGCAAAAAGAGCTCCTATCCTTTCAGATATGCAGTGTCCTTTTTAGCACATCCCCTCTATACCGCTAGCCTGGCGAGCCAGCCTGAACTTGCCAATTTACATGAATGGTCGCTACACAGATAGCGCAGCTGTAATCAGTCTGATATATACGAGGATACTATGCCTCTTTTTATCCATACAAATCCCAATTGGCTTTTGAGGTTTATTTTTTTGACACCATTTCTGAGTGGTTATGGATGCATTTAGACCAACTCTATTTTACTTCTATGTGATAGTAAATGTGTGGTGTAAATGAACTTTAACCGGATATGGAGAGAAGCCCATGGATATGCAGTGTTTATTTGTGCACAGAGGAAGATTGATCTCTTGTATCTTCGCCTGTTCGGAATAAAACTGTACTTTCACTCAAATCCAATGTCATGTATCTTCTCTTGCATACTTCTGACACCTCAACATATTCATGCATAAGACTGCAAGACATTTTCTATTGTTAAAATCTAGGCCTTTGGACTATGGTCTGCTTTTGTGTGTAGACAGGCCTGTAATACAGATGCATCTATATATTATTTGAGAAATGTTTTATACCAATGTATACAAATAGTGCCCGTTTTTTAAGACATGGTCCAAATCGGGATTGTTACTGGATCTGCATTTAAACACAAAAAAAGTCTGTCAACAAGAAAAAAATACTTGTGATTCAGGCACATAGTAGTCCGCAAGGATGATGAAACCACTGACTGTCCCGGTCCTGGAGACCCGATTGTGCAGGGTTTTATTCTAGCCCAGTTCTAACCTGATTCAACATCAGTGTGCGCTGGCACTAGACAATGTTGCACTGGAACAAAATCATTCAACCCTGTAGAATAATCAGAGTGAAAAAAGCATTATAGACTTTTGTAAAACAGTTGCTAAAAGATAACGTATTGTTCCTTTATTCAACCATGATTTTGTTTGGCTGTCATCCAGGGGGGTAGAGCAGCAGTCTGACAAAAAAGTGCACGCGGAGCGCCCCAATGCATGCTAGTAATGCTAGTGCTAGCTACTCCCAGGCACTCTGCTAGCTAGCCGTGTTGGCTGAACATTTTGCCCACATCTGCCCATATAGCCTTTAATGTTGAAGTAGTCACTTATGTACATTAATTTATTGTGATCATATTGTAAATATTTATTTATCTGAACATAGGTTGAATTACTTTATACAGACAGATTCGTAAGAATGAGACTGTCAAGAGTTCGCGAGCTAGCTACGTTAGCTTACTGTTAGGAGCAGAAATACGGATACAGCGAATGCATACGAGTGGCTGTTGTGCTACGTGAGTGAGAGGTTTCACGTCCTAAAGGCTACATTCCTTCGTTGACACATCCCTAGAGAAGGTAATGTTACATTTATACCGGTTGACACGTGTTTTATTATCGATTAATGATAACATGTAACGTTATATTTAAAGAACTCCACCTTCAGACATACTAGGCTAGCTTATCTAGCTGTTGCTGACTGAGCTAACTAGCAAGATAGCTAGCTAGCTACTAGTTATGTTACCATTAGCCTATTATTGTCATTTCTTTAGATCTAGAAACTAGTTTAACTAACTAGGTAAGCTCCCTGCTCTTAAAATCATCAGGAAGTGTTTCATGATCATGTTGTAACCTTAGCTAGCTAAGAATTCAGCACAAAGCGAGTTTAGCTTAGCTAGTAGGCTTGTTATTATTCACAGCCTGTTCCTGAATAAGTCACCAGCTTTCTGGCTAACTTGCTGATAAACTAAGGGTGTAAAATTATTTCTGTTCACATGACTGCATGGAAAACACTATCATTGAAGCTTCAAATCCAAAGCAACATAAACTTCTGAAGCAAGTCAATTGAATGCCAAGCTACAAATAGTTCCACTTTTAAGCTGGAGCATCAGGACAGCATCAACTAGAAACCTCCCTCTGTCCAGTCTCTCAGGTGTGGACCCAGTACCAGACTACCAGCAGAGAGGTGTGGACCCAAGTCCCAGACTACCAGCAGAGAGGTGTGGACCCAGTCCCAGACTACCAGCAGAGATGTCAGAAAGTGCAGGGCTGCAGTTTGTCAGCCCATATGCCTTTGAGGCCATGCAGAAGGTGGATGTGGTGCGTCTGGCTGCCCTGAGTGACCCAGAGCTGAGGCTGCTGCTGCCCTGCCTGGTTCGGATGGCTCTGTGTGCCCCAGCCGACCAGAGCCAGTCCTGGGCCCAGGACAAGAAGCTCATCCTGCGCCTGCTCTCCGGGGTGGAGGCTGTCAACTCCATTGTAGCCCTCCTGTCTGTCGATTTCCATGCTTTGGAGCAGGATGCCAGGAAGGAGCAGCAACTCAGGTATGACCCTTGAATGATCTCGGAGACAGAGACACTAGTTAACTGTATTATTACACTCAAGGACACTCAACTCAAGTAAACAACTTATACAGGTCGAGTAGATGTGTTTGGATAGTAATATGACTAACCTCATATTTAGCCTTTTGTAAATAAACTTGGAAAATCAAAATCTTTTTTTTTTATTTTTAATCTCCCTTTTGTTTAGCAGAGTAAAGAGTTTGTTTAGCATGTTGTGTGGATGGTAGGGTCAGAACCAGTATCGCAATATTTTTTCCATTGCAAAAAATTGAAAACATGAAGTAGACTCTTTTGTCCTTTACAAATCTGCTGTATGTAAAATATTGTGTGCTATACCTTGGAAAATAAATACATGTGACTGGATGACAACATAATGATTTGTTGTCAACATTAGGGCTGTTTTCCTAAAGAAGATAAATCCGCTTTGTGTTTTCTTTCCTTGCCACGATACCAACAAGTATCGCAATATTAGCATTGCGATACTGGTGTTGTCCCAGCCTTAGTGGATCGGAGATACTGATTGTTCTGGTGTGGTGGTGTCCCCTCTGACAGGCACAAGGCGGGTGGCTCTAATGGAGAGAGCATCCTGGTGTCTCAGCTGCAGCATGGCCTCACCCTGGAGTTTGAACACAGTGACCCTCTCAGGAGACTCAGGCTGGCACTCAGTGAACTACTGGCCATCATGAACAAGGTAACAGACATCTCACTGCTTCCCACGGGGTTAGTTTAACATGTGTATGGCGCTTTTACAGGCCCTCAAAGCACTTTACCAGGCAAGGGGGAAGCTCACCACCTCCACCACCAATGGGTAGCACCCAACTGAATCACGTGGCCCTGCCTTTAGCAAGCGTCCAGTTTATCATACTCAATTTTGTATTTGTGTGTTGTTAATTTGACTGTTTTGTCTTACAGGTGGCTGATTCCAATGGGGAATGGTTCCTGAAGTCCTCTGAGCTATTTGAGAGCCCTGTTTACCTGGAAGAAGTTGCAGATGTTCTCTGTATACTTCAAGCAGGTACTTGCGTCAATAGAAAATACCTCATTATGTGGAAATTACAGTTTTCTAAAACATATTTGAGAATCAGCAATTTCTCTGATTTTGATTTGGAAGCTTTTCTCAGATCAAATAACTGGTTTTGCACGGAGCCCCCAAGTTTGATGTCTGCAACCCCCCCCCCTCCTCCTCTTGTCCTCAGAGTTGCCCTCTCTGCTGCCCATCATAGACGTGGCAGAGGCTTTGCTGCATGTGAGAAACGGTGACTGGTTTCTGTGCCTGCTGGTTGCCAACGTCCCTGACAGCTTTAATGAAGGTAGGGTGAACGATGCAAAATAATGTCTATGAAAATTAACAATAAATATATATTCTACGTTTGGACTATTACAGTATGTTGCACAAATTGTTTAGCTTTACCATGCCTGTACTACTAATTATAAGACCGCATTAGTTGATTAGCTGGTTTTATTGAGCCTGCGGCCCACGTTTGGCAAGCTGATCCTAGTCTATAGGTGGAGTATATTTAATCTAATAGAATAATCAGTGTCTGTATAGATCCCATTGTAATTCTAGGGAGATAATTATTGACATTGGCTGCCTATTCCACATTTCTTCACCCAGTTAGGTATTTCCCCTTGTAATTGGACAATGTTTCAGCCCCAGAGGTAGGACTAGATTCATGTGTACTCCTTATAATATAGATGAGTATGATTGTCTTGCTACTGGCCCAGAGTGTGTGTGTTCTCTGCTTTGAGAGACACATTATGAAGATCTAGCTCTGCTAGCAGCCTCTGGTGCCTTCTTATCAACCAGGGGGTCAGGCCTGAGTCAATAGCCTATTTGCATTAGCGAGACCAGCGAGAAGGAAGCAGTCAGTCGGCAGACATCACATAGCGCTGAACATTAGTGAATCCTCATGGCTTGCTATTGGAATTGGCCTCTTTCAGATAAATGGGCGGGAAATGGGCCCTGTCTTGAGGCATCAAGTGTGAGGCATAACTTTGCCCAGCATATTTACTTCTTCAGGTTCTTCTGGTTTTCCTAGATTTGTGTGTATTAGATATATGTTGTGAAGTTGTTAGATATTGTTGGAGCTAGAAACACAAGCATTTCGCTACACCTGCTAAACACGTGTATGTGACCAATACAATTTGATTTGAACATGAAGCGGTAACTAACTTGGTCTTCTTGAGTCTTTTATGGCATATGCAATTCTTCGTAAGTAGGCAAGATGGAAGATAAAATAGTTTCAGTTAGTCCTGAGCGATTAACTGAAGTCGTTATTTTTTGGGCTTATAAAACAACTAATTGACCGACGTTGGTTCAATTACTTGAATAACATTTACGTATACTTTCTTGTGAGCTCAACGCGCCGTTTCTCAAAAGAAATCAAATCATTCATGAGAGAAATAACTATGTGGGACACTTGGAAGATGTCGTCTTCATTAGGCAAATATAAAACTTAGTTCAGCGCAGAAACCTGGTAATTGACTACAATGAGCATAATCCATTGCGCATGTTCATTACTGCCATGGACAGAGGCAGATATAGACCGCATGAGAGAGGAATGACACAACACCACGAATAAATAGTTAGTTTGTGACGTAGCTCTACCAGATTGATCATTAAAGTAGTTGGTAATAAGCAGTCTTGAAAGTATGCCTTATCTACTTTGAAGAACTAGTACAATTATTTTGTCAGCCAACTAGCGACTACTAGCCTAGCTAAATAGTATGACTCATTCAATAGGGGGCACAGAGATAAAGGTCCCCAAAGCGCACACATTCCTGAAACGCGCCGCTTTTCAGTTTGCTTCAGCTAGCGACTAACGAGCTGCAACAAAACACTCAAATTGGACCATTTTATCTCCATCTCTTCATTCAAAGACTCATTCATGGACACTCTTACTGACAGTTGTGGCTGCTTCACGTGATGTATTGTTGTCTCTACCTTCTTGCCATTTGTGCTGTTGTCTGTGCCTAATAATGTTTGTACCATGTTTTGTGTTGCTACCATGCTGTTTTCATGTGTTGTCTAAGGTCTCTTTGTGTAGTAGTGTGGTGTCTCTTGTCGTGATGTGTGTTTTGTCCTATATATCTATACACACACTCACACTCTGTCGGAGCTAGAAACACAAGCATTTCGCTACACCCGCAATAACATCTGCTAAACAAGTGTATGTGACCAATACAATTTGAACATGAAGCGGTAACTAACTTGGTCTTCTTGAGTCTTTTATGGCATATGCAATTCTTTGTAAGTTGGCAAGATGGAAGATAAAATAGTTTGTTAGCTAATGACAGCCTACAATGACGGCCTACCAAAAGGCAAAATCCCAGCAGGAGGCCGTCATTGTAAATAAGAATTTGTTCTTAACTGACTTGCCTAGTTAAATGTATTAATTAAAAGATGGTTGCCTGGCAGTGGGAGCTGGTGGGAGGAGCTATAGGAGGATGGGTTCATTGTAATGGCTAGAATGGAATCAATGGAACTGTATCAAACATATGGAAACAACATGTTTGACTCGGTTCCAATTATTCCAGTCCAGCAATTACAATGAGCCTGTCCTCCTATAGCTCCTCCCACCAGCCTCCACTGTTGTCTGGCTCTCTGGCTGCTACTGCCTGAGTACAACTGAACACGCAGATTGGCAAGTGTTTTTCTGTTCGTCATTAGAAAAACAAGATTTCAGTCTTTGTGTGTTTCCTGACTGATTCCGTGTTTGGTTCATGTTTGTCCCCCATGGGACACTGTAGTCACGGAAGCCTATGTCACTTCCTCAAAATCCCCAGAATGAATATAAGATGACAAATGTAGATGTTTTTGCCAAGGATGTTTTAGTTGCGCAATTGTTCATCTTAGGTGTTTGGTGCAGTATTTCTCAAGTAAAAGAATGTTCAACGTGTTGTAGTCAATATTGACACTAGAATAACTGTTTCTGACTCCTATCGATGCCACGTAGGTCATTAAAAGGGATTTGTTGCTTTTTAAGGATAGAAAAATAATAGTCATCAAATAAGTAATATACACAACTGAAATGTTTGATTTAAAGTCGGTAATGTGAATATGTTATGGTTAATAAGTGATAAGCCATAATGGGCATCAACTACCATAATGGGGCTCTAATTGTTTTATTCTGCCTTACAGCATTCCACTCACTCTGTCAGCAAGAAAGGCAGGTGATGGCTGAGGGAAGCTCTAAAATAATGTTAAATATTTTTTATTGAAATCGAAAACCGTTATTATTTTTTAAACAATCGAGCCAAAACTGAACCGACCTCAAACAGCACTAATCATGCACTAGTTTTAGTGCATGTCACAGTCTAAGTTGGCCATAAACATTTTAGTCTTTTAAACTGTCAGCTACAGTGAATAACCGGTCAAAAAGAGAAGCCCTGTTAAAGTGCATGTGCTTTTGAGAGCTATTAGATCTTATTTACAAATAAATGAGTAATGATTCCATGCCTCATTGGATTTCTGTAAGCAGTCTATCTACTATGGCATAATGCACTGCTACAGACATTGAAGGTGAAGCAAACAGACAGAAAATGCTCTGGCGGGACAAAGAACAATTGTTACAGATCCTTGAGAGAAGGTTAAAAACATGGACCAATGGCTTGTTTTCATGCATCTTTCATATCCTCTGTTATTATTAATAACAACAAATGATTTGAATAACCCAAACATGAAAATATATTATCAAAATCAAATTTCATCAGTCAAATCCCATTATTCCATAACTTTTTTATTTGTACGGATTTCATACAGATGTATTTGTAAAATAGTGTTTTGATAAGAAAATGTAACACATCCTCTGAAAAAAAAACCATTCTCCGCATAGCATGTAACTGATATCTGTGGTGTGTTCAGTGTGCAGGGGCCTGATAAAGAACGGGGAGCGTCAGGATGAGGAGAGCATGGGAGGGAGACGCAGGACCGAGGCCCTGAGACAGCTGTGTCAGATGAACCCCTCCCAGGCACTCAACATCAGAGCCATGGTGGTGAGTCCATCTCTCTTATGCCTTTTTCACACTGTCGTACATGAACCATTTGTCCTTTCCAGCAACTAGGGTGAATTTGTAACCGGGCCAGCACAGTACAACTCGGCTCTTAAACCGTAGAGCTGTGCAAATGCCACTGCTGTTTGCTGCCCTGATGGAAACTGTCCTGCTGTCCTGTCCACTGCGTGTTTGTCCTCCCCAGGTGGAGGAGTGTCACCTGCCAGGTCTGGGTGTGGCCCTGACCCTGGACTATAAGCCTGACACGGCCGATGATGCAGTCAGCCCTCTGGTGTCCTACGTCAGTGGGCTGCTGCTGGGCACCAATGGGAAAGTACGCACCTGGTTCAGCATGTTCATACGCAACGGACAACAGGTGAACACTGCCTACAATGAGATTTGAACTATACAAATGTACATTCTGCTCCTCAAACACACACACAGGTCTCACCGATACCTTCTACTCTCTTCCAAAACTCCCCTCCCTCAGAGGAAGCGTGAGAGCAGTTCTGTGCTGTGGCAGATGCGTAGGCAGCTATTGTTGGAGCTGGTGGCCATCTTGCCCCGGTCGCGCAGCACCCACGAGCCCAACGACAGTGTGGAGGACGCAGAGAGCAGCTCCGGGTACTCTGGTCTCCGGGAGGAGCACGTGGTGAAGGCCTCCGCCCTGCTCCGACTCTACTGTGCCCTCATGGGCATCGCAGGACTCAGGTAGGTGACACGGAGGAGGAGGAGAGGGAGGGGAGATCAGTTGGGATAGCACTGATGGTCTCTGATAGTTCCACTGTTTGAAATGTTCATGAATTATTTTCATGATGGGGGAGTTATTTAAAATTTTTAAAGGATGTAATTAACCTTTGGAAGATTTCTGTGTCTTTGTAATTGTGTGTGTTTGTGACATGTTGAAGTAGTGTGTGTGTCTTTCCCCCGTTGACAGGCCCACTGATGAGGAGGCAGAGCAGCTCCTCCAGCTCATGACCAGTCGACCCCCGGCCACTCCAGCTGGGGTTCGATTTGTCTCTCTGTCCTTCTGTAAACTACTGGCCTTCCCCACACTCGTCAGGTATGACCACAAGCAACATCTTTATATGAATTTGACATGTAAAAACACACGTCAAGAAAGAATGACACTGACGCGTTCATCACATTAAATGGTTGGGTGGAGAGGCCAGGGCTTGACATTCACTTTTTTAGCCACTTGTCCTTTGGACAAGAAGGACAGATATAAAAAATATATAAAAAAAAAAAAGTTATACTTTTCAAAATGTTAAATGGTCTGTAACACAATTTTAAAATGCATGGCTATCTTTTTTTTAACCATCGAGAATCAGACAGAAATGAAGGCTACACTCTGCCTATTGGCTTCTTTGTATATTCAAGCCAGTCTCAAAATACAACACTCCTCTTTAAAGGCTCTCCTGGAGGATAGTTGGTCAACCTTGTTAGCCTATAAAATATTACAACATTAGGCTACAATTACAACCAAATACTTTTTCATCTCTTTATAAAATAATTCCCTCTATGGATCCCAAATTAATACAACCACTGCACGTAATTGTATTTTCTTTTAGCAATGAGGCTGATGCAACCGATCAGACTGTTTAACTTCAAATGTATTTCTTCATACTATAAGCTGAACAATGTGCACATGGCTGTAGGGTATGTGCGAATGTTCCAAAACTTGCAATTAGCGGGAAAACACCGTTCTCAAAAGTGCATGGCACGTGCAAGTGGTTTCATGTGACCGAGATGAAAATATCCATTACAAATGGAGATTGAGGGGAGCTCTAAAGATATATCAACTAGCATGGGTTACTAATATGGCTGAAATTGTCTTTGGCTGCTGGACAATAAAATAATGTTGATTTTGAAAACCAATAGAACATGAGAAAAATGCTAGTTTCTAAAATATTTCCTCAACATTTCTGAGGTTGTATTTTGGCTAGGCTACTTTAAAACAAGGTAAGACATGCTTCATAAAATGACATAAAACGTCTAGATTTTAAACAATTACGTTTATGGTTAAATCGTTTTAAAATGCTCACCGCCTCCACTCAGATTCAAGGTGGGTGATGTGCGTTGCTCAACAGGCACGACCCTTAACTCTTCAGTCTTGTGACCACTTGATCTGAAGTAACGTGCCTGCTTTGTTGACCGAATCAGGCCTTTAGGTGTTAATGTTAATTATCCTCCGTTATATTTGTCAAACATGACTGGCGTTCAGCCTACATTTATATAATTAAAAGTAATTCAAGTTTGGCTACATTTTCTGGAGCATCTCTCATGTTAACATCGGTTTGGACATGAGAGGCTGTAGCTAATATGCACATAGGCATTTTTATTTATGTACCATTAAAAGTTGATTTTAATATTATTCCAATGTTGGCCTTTGATCCAATTCTGATCGGAGTAATTGTTTGATATTGTGATTTAACAACTTAAATCTATTTATTCTTGTCTGACTTTTTAAAACTTGTCCTGGACAAGCGATAATGTCGAGCCCTGCTAGTATAAAAATCACACAAACGAACACAGTACAAAATATTCACAGCTCTGATCTAATGTGTCAATGTGACAGTGAAAGGCTAACAGTAGTCTTTGTATCTACTACCAAGCAGATGGCAGAAAGATTCTCGCTAGGTTAACAGAGCCAGATTAAACAGGTGGCTTCTCTGCAGCGTTATACTGAGTGGTATCTGTGGCTACGTCTACAGTGTTGTGTGATATTGTGTCTCTCCTGCAGCACCCCGGAGCAGGAGCAGCTGATGGTGATGTGGCTCAGCTGGATGATCAAAGAAGAGGAGTACTTTGAGAGGTGAGGATGGTGGCCTGGTCCTTATGTGATGATAGACATTATCAGACCTGGGTTCAAACGGTATGTGTTTTCTTTCATATACTTTAGTTTTCCTTGATTGAGCATCAATCGGTGCAATCATTTCACACGATATGGGCATTTCATTAGCAAACCTCCAAAATGGTCATGATGACATGAGTCATATGTGTCTCTCGACATTCAGTAATTGTCTTCCAGTTAAACAGGCTCAGAATTTAACAATGTCTGACAAAAAAGTGCCCTGAGTGTTCTTTTTCATGCCCCCAGTTCCAGTCACAGTTCCCTGTTTTTCTCTGGTAGGAGAAAGGCTGAGGCCAGACAGAGCTCGTCTCAAAACAAACAGTGCAGGGATGCGAGGCAGGGTGGGTGGTGATGGATGAGGGGGGGGAGTTGGGCTGGAAGGGGGAACAAACCCGGGAGGCCCCGACAGGCTTTTAAAAATGTAATAAGCCCTTCATTGAACCATGAGTTATCACTGCAGCAGCCCAACTCCCCCTCTGGGATGGTAAATGAGTGTTGCCCGGCGCCGTGGAGGGGACACTAGGCCAGAGGAGGGGGGTGTCTAATATAGCTGGGCATAATCATTTTATTAAAGCGCTGTCCTCTAAGATGCATTGTAAGCCGTCGGTTTAAATCTCTCTCTCTCCTGACCCCCTTTTTTTCTCTCTCTCCCTCTCTCACACACTCTTGTGTGTACAGTGCTGCAGGGGTCGCCGCTTCCTTCGGAGAGATGCTATTACTGGTTGCCATGTATTTCCATAGCAACCAACTCAGCGCCATCATCGAGCTGGTCTGCTCCACTTTGGGGATGAAGGTAAGGTGGAGGGATCGATAGTCCAGTCAGAAGGAGAGTGGCTAACTGTTGTACTTCCTCCACTTCAGCTATGCAGAGAGCCTACAAACAGAGGGCTGCCTGCCAATACACTGACTGTTGTGTTCAGTTATTTTTGCTGTCACTTCATTTCTCAGAGAAAGAGGGTGCAATGTAATTTGGTTGTATTGAATTTTATTCTCACCCTAGGCTGTCGGCACTGAATCCATTCTGCTTTTGTCATGTAGAATTTCTGTTATCCAATATGAATAGAGTGGAATTATTAACTGCCAGGTTCATTCATTGCCCTCAGGATGTTTTCACTAGGTACTGGCTGCAATAAAAGCAACTCCCTTGGTTGATACCAGTCTAACTGATCCTTCTGTAAATGATACCAGTCTAAACTGATCTCTTGGTAAATGCTACCCTTTCTTCCCTGCAGATTGCAATTAAGCCCAGCTCTCTGAGCAAAATGAAGACCATCTTTACCCAGGAGATTTTCACTGAGCAGGTACTTCAGCCACATATACCATTTGTCCACAGTTAGCCTAATCTTTTTAGATAGCATATTTCTTTATGATTTACATGTTGTTTATTTGCTATACAGTGCCATATTATTTCAACATTTCAGTAATTATAATGATTAACCTATTTCAACTTTTCAACTTGTTTCATTATTCATGTTTTTGTATTTGAACTGATTTGATCCATCCGTAGTTTCTCCAGGTGTATTGAAACTGTATTGATTTTTGTCGAGGTGGTCACTGCCCACGCTGTGAGGGTGGCGGTTACCAACAACCTGAGTGCCAACATCACAGGCTTCCTGCCCATCCACTGTATCTACCAGCTGCTCCGCAGCAGAGCCTTCACCAAGCACAAGGTCTCCATCAAGGTAGGCCGTTCTCCAGTCTGTGGTTCTGTTATTGGCCTCGTGCTTTTTCTGTTCATTCATGGCTCCATCGACTGGTTACTTCCAATGAATGAGGGTTGTGGCTTTGGTGAGCAGCATGGTGTATTCCACTTGCTATAAAAGCAGATATGAGAAAGAGCACTTACACCTGATAAATAGTTTAACTGTTTACTAGTACTAGCCTTTTTGGTACAATAGTCTATACAACAAATACATATTAATATACACATTAATACTGTTGAATTCCATGTCTCCAATAGGACTGGATCTACAGGCAGCTGTGTGAGACATCCACCCCGCTCCACACCCAGCTGCTGCCCCTCATCGATGTGTACATCAACTCCATCCTGACCCCAGCTTCCAAGGCCAACCCTGAGGCCACCAACCAGCCAATCACTGAGCAGGAGATCCTCACCGTCTACCAAGGCTCCACTGCAGGGGTGAATGAGTTTTTAAACA
Source organism: Oncorhynchus nerka (assembly GCF_034236695.1). NCBI lineage: Eukaryota > Metazoa > Chordata > Actinopteri > Salmoniformes > Salmonidae > Oncorhynchus > Oncorhynchus nerka. The sequence continues at coordinate 68,284,470 of NC_088417.1, forward strand.
CGCATGTAACACACACACACAGGGGGTAAGGTTTTCTAAAGACTGGGGTGGGTTTTCCTCTTACTTTTTACCTAGCCTTTGCTCCTTCCATATTTATTTTGATGCTGACAAACTCCCCAGTCCCTGCCAGTGACAAGAATACCCATAACATGATGCTGCCACCACAATACTTGAACATACATAGGGTTTTCACCCAAACCAGTAGTTTTTAATTTAGGCCAAAAAGTTAATTCCTTTGTCGTGCAGTATTACTTAACGGCCTTGTTGCCAACAGAATAGATTTGGAGTGGATTTTTTTTTTTACTACAATAATGTGGAGTGAATGCATTGTTGTTGATCCTCTTCATTTTCAAGTATTGTGGTGGCAGCATCATGTTATGGGTATGCTCGTCACTAGCAGGGACTGGGGAGTTTGTCAGCATCAAAATAAATATGAAAGTAGCAAAGCCCAGGTAAAAAGTAAGAGGAAAACCCACGGCCCTTTCCTGTAAACCTAACCTAGTTCGATAAAGGTTAAGTAAACATTTTGAAAATCATCTTGGGATAGTTTTATTTTTCAGCGGGACAATTACATTTCCTTGGTAAAGACATTGGTAAAGACACAAGAATGGCTTGCCAAGAGGTGCTGAATGGTCCAGTCGCAGTCCTTACGTAAATCTTGAAAATCAGAGGCAATGTTTGAATGTTGCTTTCCATCAATGATTCCCAACCAAATGTACTGAGCTTGAGCAATTTCTACAAAAACAATAGATTTGTTGCCCTCCGAGTAGTGCAAGGTTGCTAGAATCTTATTTAATATGATCTACAGCTGTAATAGTCCCTGTCGGTATTCGATAGAACGTGACCTTTTGTTGTCTGCTTGTTTTAGTCAATTACAAAACTACATTTAAGAAAAGTACATGTCTAAAAAGGACTTTTCCTGACCATTCTCACTACTTAGAAAAATGTAATATTGTAGGCCTGCGTGAGTACTAGCTAGCTACTGACCGGAACAGCTAGCCAATACCAACCACACAAACAAACGGACTATATAGCGACAAGTAGTGAGTGGAGTTACACAGACTATACTGAACAAATTAAAAGTCTTACCTGTGATTAAATGTTTTCCACACACATAGCTGTAGCCTACTTGAACACTGCGTCCCCACATTTCCCACTCCCACACCGAATAGCCTGAAGCCACAGGGATCTTCTTGCAGGCTCCATTTCCCTACGTGGGAGCATTTCGAACTGTAGGTTGGGACTTTTAACCTGGTTACGTGTACATTGAAGAATACAGCAGCTTTTCGGCGTGTTTTGTTATTTCTGTATAATTGATGACGAAGTTGGCTCTTATTTTACAATGATGGTCACTAGGAAAGAGTGTTTGGGGAAAAAAAACAATCTATGGGCGTGGTCAAGGGAATTTCTGATTATTATGTGAATATCGAGAATGGCTGCCATAGGTGCTTCCACTAAGTGTTAACCCAGGGGTCTTTTATTTTATTCATTCGGAAAATGTTCTATAAAATAAATGTCACTTTGAAAATGTGGAGTAGGTTGTGTAGATCGGTTGGAGAAAAAAATAGAATTGAATCCATTTTTAGATAGAATTTTAAGGCAGTTAAATGTGGAGACAGTGCAAGGGGTCAAAACCCCTTCCATCAATGGCTAATTAAAACATGTCAGACAGATCAAACTAGCTTTTAACAGTCCAAATATATAAATGTAAAATATAGATTGCTCAAACAGGTTGTACATGCTTTGGAGATAAGTAGTTGGTCCGTTTCAATTAATCTGACCATTCGTTATGTTTAGAGGCCATTGGGAGTAAATTGCCTTTAATATCATTATAGTCTCCCTGGTCTATTGGGCTGTCTGCAGCCACTGACATGATATTTAACGATGTCATACATCAGCAACGCCGTATTCATGTCCTGCCATCCACTTTGTTCTTTTATTCCGCCTTGGTTGCCTGAGAAGGTCAGAGAGAGGGCCATTTGTCGCTAGTAGCCCATTGGCCCTGCAGTGTAGAACACTCTGTGGCGACCTGCCCCTGACCTCGTCTCTGTCTCTCCCTGCTCTCTCTTCCCTCTCTTTCTCTCCTCCTCTATCTCACTCTCTATCTGTCTCCCCCCGATCTCTCTCTTTCTCCATCTCTCTCTCTGGCAGGGAGAGGGTGGTCGAGCGGTGCGTTCCAGATACAGCATCACCACACAGCTCCTTATCCTCTACTATATTCTGTCCTATGAGGAGGCTCTCCTGTCCAACACTAAACAACTGGGTATGTATCCTACACGATCTCCTCCTGGGTATGTACCATGGGGATCCCCTGATAAATACAAGTACCATAGTGTATGTTACTCCTGAACTTCATTCATTCAGCCACCCTTGGCTTCTCTCCTAGCCACCCTGTTGCTGCTTTTTCTTCTCCACTCAGGCACTTTCATTTTCTTCTCCATTGAAGAAGCTATGCTGTGTTTTGAATGGACAGAGAGAGAGAGTGTCAGGGAACCAAGAGAAAAGGCAGGCTTTGTCCTCTGTTGTTAAGCTACTAGGAAACTGTGTGTTGCTATGGGGGATTCCTTTCTCCCCTCCTGGCTTGGCTGACTTGGCTTTCTTTCAAGCTTCCATTTATTCTCAATAACCAGCCAAGTATAATGTCCAGGGGAGGTGTTACCTACTGGACTGAATGACTTGGCAGAGTCAGTATTTCTTGGATGGTAAGGTCTTCCCTCCCTTCATTAGTCCTCATTTACGCCTGTGTTAGTTTATACATATGCTCCCCTCTTAATTGTTGTGCTGCTGCACCCTTCAGGCAGGAATAATGATGCCCATCAGCATTGTTATTGAAGCCATTTCAGTGAAGAATCACCCCACTCTGGTAGTACTCACACAGGGTGTTTTTAAATAGACAGCAGGGCCATATCAACCTCTCCTCTCTCCTCAGCTCTGATGCAGAGGAAGCCCAAGTCGTACTCTGCCATACTCATGGACCAGATCCCCATCAAATACCTCATCACCCAGGCCCAGGGCCTGCAACAGGAGTTGGGGGGTAAGTACATCTAATGTACAGGGTATCCCTAAGTACTTATTACAGTAAGTAGGGGTTGGATTGTCTTTTGAATTGACATTGTTTTAATCGGTCATATTTAAAGCCCCATCAACATATATTCTATGTATATGCAAAGTGTACCCAGATAATTTAGGGAGTCAAAAGTGTATCATTTGTAACTTAAAATGTAATTTATTATATTTTTTACCAGTTAATGTTATGAAAGCAACTAGTTAGCCTACTGATTAACCTACTACACTTTCTCTTTTGGTGCTCCAGCAAGTTTAGTTAGGCACCTATTTGCCTGGTAGCCAGTGTTTAGTGTAGGCTACCATTAACCTAATGCAAGCCATTCTTACCTGCTCATTTGTAACACTGTGTGTATAACTTATTTCAGTGTATTAGCCTTCTTTAGGGTCAGCGTTCTTTTCCTTTGCTTGTTTTAGAGTCATGTCTTTTGACTCCTCTCCTTTCCTCCCCCCTCCCCAGGCCTCCACTCGGCCTTGCTGCGGCTGCTGGCCACTAACTACCCCCACCTGTGTATGGTTGAGGACTGGGTGTGTGAGGAGGAGGTGACAGGAACCCTGCCTCTGCTCCGGAGGATGCTGCTCACCTCTAACACCTGCAGATACTCCCAGACACAACTCCACGATGGTGAGACTGGGGAGGCTGAGGGAGTGGGGTGGGGAGGGGAGGTTGAGGGAGTGGGGAGGTTGAGGGAGTGGGGAGGTTGAGGGAGTGGGGAGGTTGAGGGAGTGGGGAGGTTGAGGGAGTGGGGAGGTTGAGGGAGTGGGGAGGTTGAGGGGAATGGGGGTTAGGGTGGAGAGAACAGTTTTGGGAATGGTGAGTTTACATCAGATTTTATGGGGCTAGTTGTTGAAGAAGACCTATAAGAGGCCAATAAAGAGTAATGTGCAGTGTTGGGCTTTGGGAAGGTAGTTGGGACTCAACAGAGAAGAGTAGTTCTAGACTCTGTAATAGTGAGTGGGATAAACAAAGGGTCATGTGATGAAAAGTGTGTTGTTATCCTGCAGTAAGGGCTTCAGTGTCAGATTATCATGCTGCTATTGGCCTCTAATAGAGAGATGGAGCCCCCTGGTAGATCATCATGGCTGCATCCCAAATGGCACCTTTTTCCCTAAATATGCACTACTTTTGTAGGGCATAGGGTGCAATTTGAGACGCAAATACTTTCACTGTCAGGGAATCAGACCTACTACTGCTGCAAGGCACTTCTAATCTCATCTGTAAAACTACATCTGATTAGGAGGGAAATAATCTATCTACACGCAAATTTAATCCAATATTCTCCCCATCAAAAACAAAATAAATTTTCTTTATAAGAAAATCTTTAAATTTGAATCGTAACCTGGAGCTTGTTTCTTGGTTATGTAAGTAATTTCACTAGTGTGCCATGGAGAAAAGTAGTCGTTTTTAGAAAGGAAGAGAAAGAGGAGGCCCAGAGGCGACCGTCTCCTGGATTACAGTGGACACAAAGAGGGAAGGAGAGGAGGGATCCTATACTGCAGCAAAACAGAGGCTTGGTGGTGTTCAGTAGAGCCTGGGATGCAAGCAGTGCTTTTATGTCATAGTGATATTAACAGCCTCTGTTGTTGGGGAGGTTGACCTTTTAAGTGAATCAGCTGCAGAACAGAGCAGAAGAGAGAGTTCAGACTAGAGAGATGTGTATACTCTCCCTCGCTCTTTCTCTTTCTTTTTTTCCTTTCTACCCATGCCATCTGCTCCCTCCATCCACATTGATGTGAAATAAGTGGACAGGTGAAAGCAAGCCTCACGATTGACGTCTGCTATATCACCTTCAGGCTGTCCTGTGGTTTCAGATCAGTGGAGTGGAAGGAAAGGAGACTAGATTGTATCAAGCCAATCTATTAACACTCTGGGCCAGTTTCCCAAACCCAGAGTCATTTTAGGCCTGGACTACAAATCTCCATTGAAAGTGCTTTTTAGTCCAGGACTAGGTTTGATCTGTGTCTGGGAAACCAACCCTAAATAAACTGTATTAACAGGGCAGTCTAGGATTTGTACATTTTTTGGACTTCTATATTAAATATAAGAGGTTTAATTTCTCCAGCCCCATCCCTCAGCTGTAGGGCTACATGATATGGGCAAAACATCTAATCAGAATTGTATTTATTTATTTTGCACTAAATATTGCGATTTTGACTTCTAATATTTAAAAAACACTTGGATGAACGGTTGAAATCATATATAATAATTATTCTAATTATATGGTTGGAATACAGTGTTTGGCATGACAATGAATGAAAAAGAGAAGTAAGGCGTAGTGACTGGGCTGGAACCTAAATATTGGTCATTCTTTCCCAGGGGACCCTAGTTAGATTTGAATAGCTGTTACATTCAGACAACGATTTTAGAATATGCTTCGCCATTCCTCTCTGATTCAGAACATGTTGTAGCACAAACATTTTGATGTACACCACCACTGTATTAGAGCTACAGTTTGTTAGCCAGATTTGCCCTATCTCAGTCAGTGCATTTAGCTTGATAGTTAGTGTTAGCAATTAGCATTAGCAGCTAACGGCCCCAAAAATTGGGCACATGCAGCTTGCTAAGTCTAACTAACTAGCATTTGCTGATGGCAAGATACACAAACTTTTTTTCTCAATATTTTTTTTTTTATGCGCGTTGTGTTAAGAAGCAGTGCGGCTTGGTTGGGTTGTGTATCGGAGGATGCATGACTTTCAACCTTTGTCTCTCCCGAGCCCGTACGGGAGTTGTAGCGAGGAGACAAGATAGTAGCTACTAAACAATTGGATACCACGGAATTGGGGAGAAAACGGGGTAAAAATAAATAAATACACAAACTAATAGTAAAATACATTTTAAAAAATGATTTATTTTTAAGAAGCAAAGTATGCAGCATCGTTCTTGTTTGGATTCTGTTGAGAGTGAATCTACAGAGAGGAGAACTGCTGCCTGCTTGAGTGAGTGACAGGGGGCGGGACTTGGTTTGTGTGGAAAAGCATCCTAGAGGGAGAAAATACAATCGGAGTAAACTATGAAAACCGATGTTACAGGCAGCTGATTGGTGTTTCAAAATATTGCCAAAAATATGGATCTCTTGCGATATGGATATGCAATTTTTATGTACGTTTGATAAATTGTTCAGCCATACTCAGCAGTTTACCAAAACAAGTTCCGTGGGTGTCCCCGTCTTTTTTGTTTTTTCCAATCCAGGATCGGCCCTTTTAAGACTCTACTCTCTCACTAAAAGCTTTTTCTTCTCCTCCCTCTCTCCCAGCCTTCCAGAAGGTTCCCTCCAGTGGTCCCAGACTTATGAGGATGCTGGACCACCTGACCCTGCTGTCAGCTGGAGACCTGATCCCCTACGCCGAGGCTCTGACGGGTAGCATGGGGCTGCTACTGGGCCCCAGTGTCCCCCGACGCATCCCCCAGACCCTCAACAAACTCTGGATGGTCCTCAACACTGTCATGCCCCGCAGGTCAGCAATATTATAGAGAGGAAGGGCTTGTTTGCTGGATGTCGCGACCAGAGATGGAGTTCATGTTCAATTCCATTTCTGTGTCTTCACTGGTGGTGATAAAGGGGGTGGACCCTCAGTGCCCCAGTGTTTCCAGGGGCTCTGAGCTACAGCCATCAGGAGCAGGCAGGCGGACCAATCAATCCCCGCATGCACGGATAGCTGCTCTGTAACGAGGACACGACAGCTCAGGGCAGGAAAAGGGGAGGGGACTCTCCAGGGTTTGGGGCATAATAGATAGTTTTTCCCCCCCTCCTCATCCCCTCTTCAACCGTCTGTGGTGGTATTGAATGGTGCTGTGCAGAGGGAGGCCTGTGGGGAGGAAGGAGTGATGAAGCTGGAAGGGAGCGCTGGTGTTGGAGTGTCGACCTCTCACGGGAACCATTTGATTAATGTCATACAGTCTGCAGGAGGGAACACAGACAACAGTGTTAAGAGAACTGGTGGTAGCTGCTTCTCTGTCTGAAAGGAAAGCTTGTCCTTGCTTGAATGCACCATTAGAGTTTTCAATGGGAAACTGAAAGGTGTTAGCAATTGAATAGATTTGATCATCACAAAATAGATCTGCTGCAACAGGCTACTGTATAGCTAGTAGTAACATAATCCCTATAAAGAAACCTTATGACTGTGTTTAGAAGTCCACAGCGTAGCAAAACGTTCTGCAACAGAAAATGAAAATGTGTTGGACAAGTTCAGGTAATATATCACTGGGGCACTTTTGTCTGAAAACATTTTCTCCCCACTGACCATGGCCCTGCTCTCTTTCCTCCATGTTTTCCTCCAGGCTGTGGGTGATGACGGTGAATGCCCTGCAGCCCTCAGTGAAGATGCTGAGGCAGCAGAGGTATATTCAGAATGACCTGATGGTTGACCCCCTCATCGTGCTGCGCTGTGACCAAAGGGTCTACAGGTAGGCTACAGCACATGGTTATCTTTACTGTTGCACCTTTTTCTTTGTGTACGGTCTGAAACGAGTTTCAAGGGTCAGGAAAACCGATTGCCAACTGTCTATAGCTGGAATGGGCAGAGAGACGCACACAAGTGTACTGTGGGAGACATTTTGATCAAATTTGGGCTGGAGAAGGGCTCAATATATTTGAATCCCAATGTATTGTTTTGCAATTGTAGACTTGGAATTTGTAAAATGTATTTCCTGTTTAAACACAATGAAGCCTACATCATTATGTGAGTAAATAACATCTTTGTGTCGCTTCCTCAGGTGTCCCCCTCTGATGGACATTGTTCTCCACATGCTGAATGGCTACCTCCTGGCCTCCAAGGCCTACCTCAACTCCCACCTGAAGGAAACAGCGGACTTTGACCGGCAGAGCCAGACCATCTCTAACCTGGGCCTGGGACAGGCTGGACAGCCAGACACCCCAGAGGTCACCAGAGAGGAGCTGAAGAACGCACTGCTGGCCGCTCAGGTAACACAGTGGGAGAGACACCCTCTCATACATACTCTTTCACACAGCTCTACTATACTTGTGAGGACTTTTTGGGGACCAACAATGGATTCTCATTCAAAATCCTATTTTCCTTAAACCTAAATCTAATCTTAACTCTAAAAATAGCCTTTTTGCAAGTGAGGACCGGCAAAATGTCCTCACTTATCAGAATTTTAGTGTTCTTACTGTTACTTACTCTTACTGTTCTTCTGGTACCTACAAGTATAGTAAAACGTGTCCACTCACACAGACACACAGAGTGTATAGTACATCAGTCATTTCAGTTGTAGGTAGAATCTCACATTACGTCTCTGTCTTGTTCTTCTCTCTGACTCCAGGACAGTGCTGCAGTCCAGATCCTGCTGGAGGTGTGTCTGCCCACCTCAGAGGTGCAGACTGGGCCCCTAGGGGCTGGGGGTGACGCTGAGAGCTTGCTCCAGAGCATGAGGGCTGCGCCCGGGCCCATCAAACAGGAAGAGGGGGCCAGGAGAGCGGAAGGGGAAGGCGAGCCGGATGGGGGGTTACTCAGTGACCTGAGGGAGGTGCAGTGTCTCATCTGCTGTCTGTTGCACCAGATGTTCATCGCTGACCCCAACATCGCCAAACTGGTGCACTTCCAGGTAAACACTGTTCTACTACGTACAAGTGATGTTTTTTTCGAAATTCCAAACGGACCCCCTTCAAGGTCTGAAAGTGTCTTTACAGATATGATCCCGTCATAACAAACAGCATAACAAAATGGCGTCTACAGGCTGGGATTATGAATGTGTCCTCCCGTGTGCCACAGAAGAGCTGTTGTCAGTGTGTGAGTCGTGAGAGGGGAAGGAATGTCCTGCAGCCTGAATGACTACAGCAGTCCCAGTAGTAGGAAGCTGCCATATGTTTCACTTCATCAACACAATCCTGCCCCTCTGTCGCAGTAATCCTGCCTGCTTGGATCCGTGCTGCGCACACAAGCTGCCGCTGCGGCTACCCTGTGTGTTTACATCGCAAGACAGAAGCTCAGTCAAAGCTACTACTTACCCTCTGCTTTTCACTCCTCTTTTTACTTTCATTCTATTCTGTCTCCTTTCTTCTCTCACCTTCTGTCTCAGGGTTACCCTCAAGCTCTGCTACCCTTGACCGTAGCTGGCATCCCCTCCATCCATATCTGCCTGGACTTCATCCCAGAGCTGCTGGCCCAGCCCCAGCTGGAGAAACAGGTGAGCCCCCCTGTGTCCTCGTCTGGCATCCAAGCCCACAAAGCTGAGCAAGATTAGCCCTGTGCCTTTGTCAGTGTTTTACATCAATTTGTTTCCAGGCCTGTTTAAGCAACATTTCTACTGAAACCTGTCTCTCTGGACAGAAAGTACTGGCAATAACTATGGTTCTTGTCTCCCTCTACAGATCTTTGCCATCCAGCTGCTGTCCCACCTGTGTACCCAGTACGCCCTGCCAAAGTCCCTCAGCGTGGCCCGCCTGGCCGTCAGTGTCATGGCCACGCTGCTCACAGGTCAGCTCTCTCGCTTTATTCATCTATCACTCCACCTCCCCCATCTCTACCCACCTCCCTCATTGTTGGCCCTCTTTTTCCTCCCCTTACTGCATCATGTCCTACATCATGTCTCTGTAATCTGGTATGTTAGTGCCATCTCCTGGTGGGTCTCTGTTAGGGCAGCATAGTCATCACTCATAACAGCCTTTTCCCCTGTTAGGTCTAGGTACAGCTTGTTCTAGCCTCCTTGCTGTTCATGATGTTCATATGTTTCTCTCTATTGCTCTCCCTCAGTGCTGACCCGTGCCAAGCGTTTCTCCTTCTTCATGCCTACCCTGCCGTGCCTGGTGGCGTTCTGCCAGGCCTTCCCTCCACTCTACGATGACGTGGCGACCCTGCTGGTGCAGGTGGGACAGGTCTGTGCCTCTGACGTGTCCACGAAGACCAGGGACATCGACCCGCTCATCACCAGTAAGTGTGTGTGTGTTGAAAGGGAACACTGCCTCTACCTCGCTCTCCAACCAAGGGGCATGAATTGAGGAGGAAACTGAAGAGGAAGGTATTGGAGGGCAGTGGAAGTTGATAAAAACCAATGTGTCTCGGCCCTTAGCCATCAGCCTTTATCACGGTTAGTGTAATGAAATGTTCTTTATGATTTGGAATATAATAGAGAACTCAAAAAGAAAGGAGGACCAGGGCACTCTTCATATTAATTGATTAAAATGCCTTTATTAGTATGGCATGTTCAATAGAAACAAAGTTTGTAAAAACTGTTACTCCCTGACGAAGGCCATGCAGCCGAAACGCGTCAGTTTTAAAAACTTTGTTTCTATTGAACATGCCATACTAATAAAGGCATTTTAATCAATTAATATGAAGAGTGCCTTGATCCTCCTTTCTTTTTGATGACCAATTTACCCCTTTTACCAAAGAGCACCTTCTGTCTACCAAAATGTACTATTGTGTCCCTTAGTAGCGCTTCCCTTCCTCCTCTTTCTACATAATAGAGAACTCATTCTAGGTGCAATGCTCCCATAGTCTTTTTTTCAGTAGTGTTGGATCTAATTTTATAGGAAAAGACCATGAACACGTGTACAGATTTACTCATTAGTGTAACTGCATTGGAGATGTGGTCGATTCCACAAATTTCAGTCCGTTCAGGCACCACTGTATGTCCAATTCAACTGCCAGGAATTGAATCGAAGTTGACCTGAACACTGAACAAGAGATGAGCATTTATAAAGGTGCATCAATAGCAGTATAGTCTAACATCCCTCTTCTCTCTCCCTCCCTCCCTCCCTCAGGGCTGCAGTACCTGAAAGTGAAGCCTCAGGAGGTGGTTCCAGGAGGGGACAAGTCCAAGCTGAGCCTTCCCCAGAGGGCAGCAGAGGAGCTGGGTGGTGCTGACCCGGATGTCCAGCTCTGCTACCGGATAGAAGCCACCTTCATGGACATCATCAGCACCAGCCAACACGGACTATAGACAGAGACTTGCAGGTGGAGAGAGCACTGGGGCTGGTGCAGGGTTGTACGTTTAGATATGAGTGTTATTTTCAATGTGTATGTTGTAGTGTGCGATGTCTGTATTTTGTAGGTAATGAAAGATACAATATGCTGTAGGTCTGTTTTCTTGACCATTGTAAAAATATTTTTCTAAGCTGACTTCTTTCTCAGCAAAAAAAAAAAGTTTTTTTGAAATGATCAGGTAACCTTGAATTATGTAGTGTTTTTGTATTGTACATCTTGTTTGTATTAAAAAAAACTTAAAACTGAGACTCGTCGGTATCACATTGCCACAAGCAGCAGGATCAACCGCATATATTGCAAATGAGCGCGATGCAAGACTACACACTTACAGTATCTGCGCAGTTGCGCTCCACTCTGCAGCAATGTTGGCTGCTGTTAGAAACACTATGTGAATGCTTCCATACTAGGTTACTGCTTGGTTAATGGAAAACGCCACCAACTAACCTGGTATTGGTGATACTCTCTTCGTTCTGGAGAACAGTTATCTTATAAATGTCCAGTTACAGATGGTTCTACAAACACTAAAGAACTCTGAAATATAGTACATCCATATTTTGCATCGATTGAGAAATGCCTCTTGCTTGTGTGTAGATCTTTGTTTTGGTCGCATTGTGTGATGTGCTGTCATCTACTTCTACGCGTGGCGGAATCGCATAGAAACCACTAGTTCTGAAGCTATAACGGCAAGGAACCTCCTTGCGCAGTACAAAATCATGGATTTACATTTTTTTAGGCGTTCTCGTGTTTATGCACTGAACAAAAATATAAACGAAACAATTTCAAAGATTTGACTGATTTACAGTTTATATATGGAAAAACTGTCAATTGAAAAATTCATTAGGCCTTAATCTATGGCTTTCACATTACTGGGAATACAAATATGTATCAGTTGGTCAGAGTGAGCCTCAGACTGATTGAGTTTATGCCTGCCCATACCATAACCCCACCACCACCATGGGGCACTCTGTTCACAACTTTGGCATCAGCAAACCACATGATGGCATACGCTCTTTCTGCCATCTGCCCGGTATAGTTGAAACCAGGATTAATCTGTGAAGAGTACACTTCTCCAGTGTGCCAGTGGCCATCGATGGTGAGGATTTGACCATTGAATCACAGTCCTTTTCCAGCCTGGTAGTTAATTTCTCTCACCTGGTGAACCAGGTCTTAACCTAATTTATCTGAAATTATTATGATTTCAATTAATATATCAGAGCACACAATGTTTCAATTTGTCACTTTTTGCTTAAAGGTCAGTACCCTGTCTAGCCTGCCAGAGGTTTGAGAGGGTGACTGTGGCGCCGGAATTAAGTCCATCAAAGTAGTTTCCCCGTGGCACATGATCAGTAAGTGTCCCAATTCAAATTTTGCCCTGATATGTTGTTTTGTAATGGTTGCTTTATTTGACCAAAGCAGAGTTCAATATTATTGTGTGTGTGTGTGTCAGTCAGTATCCTTACAAATATGAACCTGAATCTAAAAAAATAAATAATCACACATCCATCCCTGATGTCTTTACACAGCTCTCTGGTCTTGGCCATTGTGGAGAGGTTGGAGTCTGTTTGAGTGTTTGGACAGGTGTCTTTTATACAGGTAATGAGTTCAAACAGGTGCAGTTAATACAGGTAATTGGGTGGAGAACAGGAGGGATTCTTAAAGAAAAACTAACAGGTCTGTGAGAGTCGGAATTCTTACTGGTTGGTAGGTGATCAAATACTTATGTCATGCAATAAAATGCAAATTAATTGCTTAAAAATCATACGATGTGATTTTCTGGATTTTTGTTTTAGATTCCGTCTCTCACAGTTGAAGTGTACCTATGATAATAATTACAGACCTCTACATGCTTTGTAAGTAGGAAAACCTGCAAAATCGGCAGTGTATCAAATACTTGTTCTCCCCACTGTATATGTATTTATTGTAGGTCCTTGCATACAACAATTAATATTCCATCACATTTTCTCATTGTAAAGTGTAACCTGTGTGTTTGCTTGTTTACTTCTTCTACCCTGTTCCCTTTTACCTCTGCTCCTGTTCTCCAGGACCTAGGGGTTCTGCCAAACACTGAGATGTAGATCCAACCTGATGTCCATTACCAACCACCCTCCAACATTTCATTACATCATCTACAGCTACTGTTGTTGTCATGTTGTTATTATCTGCTAAGAAAATGTTCTTGTTCTATCATACTGGCACATAATATGTGAGATACACAGGTTAAGTAAATACACGAGCACTGCAAACACTCAGATAAAGAGCCGCAGTGCCTGGGCTTTGCCATGTGAGTGTACATTTACATTTACATTTAAGTCATTTAGCAGACGCTCTTATCCAGAGCGACTTACAAATTGGTGCATTCACCTTATGACATCCAGTGGAGCAGCCACTTTGAGAATAATGACACATCTGTACCAAAAAATATCAACGTTTATGTATTACAATCTTAAATGTTGCCAGGTTGGTTTTAATACATGTTGTTTCACAAGGTGTTCATTATTGTCAGTTGTATCCTTTGATGGCATTTATTTGTTCCACATGATTCATTGTGTCCTAGGACCTACAATAGATAAATATAATATCAACCACAAGGGTGTACTAATGAGCTATGATAATTGCTTTTATCATAAGAGGACCACTGGAATTCTATTATTGCAGTGTAGGGAAGGGCATGTTAAAATGAAAACATGACAGCCAGACAAGCCTGTGTATGAATCAAACGGATTTGCATATGAATGGGGTGGAAATTAGTTGACTTCGTGATCTGTAAGGTAAGTAACTTTAATGTGTCAAGCAGATTGCAGTGTTTAAGACATGGATTTCTAGTTGTAATGTTAACAAGGTACCCAGAAGTAGTTTGAAGTAATATTTTCATTTTGTTAGCTAAACAAAGCTTGTTAAAACAGCAAAATTGTCACGGAAATCAGCCTTGTTTGCATAGCGATGATGAAAAGAATGTTGTTTAGGCTGTAATGATATCCAAAATTCTAAACATTAGGCCATCACACCGTTGATATAGCAACAGACCCTAATAGTTTATCGAATCCAATTGTGATGCAGAGGGGGACACTTTTGGCCAGGACATTATTTGGCATAACAAGCCCCAGGTTTATCTTCCCTCTGAGGCCATACTACAGCTCACAGCACAGAGCTGGGAATACAGCATTTGCTGCCTGCTAGATCAGTAAAGGCATCCATCTCCATTATAATCAGCAAGGAAAAGTGTTTGTTTAGACACACCTACCACTTACCTAGTAAATTCAGCAAAAAAAAACATTATTTCACTGTGAACGGTGTTTATTTTCAGCAAACATAACATGTGTAAATATCTGTGAACATAACAAGATTCAACAACTGAGACATAAACTGAATAGGTTCCACAGACATATGACTAACAGAAATGGAATAATGTGTCCCTGAACAAAGGAGGGGGTCAAAATCAAAAGTAACAGTCAGTATCTTGTGTGGCCACCAGCTACATTAAGTACTGCAGTGCATCTCCTCCTCATGTACTGCACCAGATTTGCCAGTTCTTGCTGTGAGATGTTACCCCACTCTTCCACCAAGGCACCTGCAAGTTCCTGGATATTTCTGGGGGGAATGGTCCTAGCCCTCACCCTCTGATCCAACAGGTCCCAGATGTGCTCAATGGGATTGAGATCCGGACTCTTCGCTGGCCATGGCAGAACACTGACATTCCTGTCTTGCAGGAAATCACGCACAGAACGAGCGGTATGGCTGGTGGCATTGTCATGCTGGAGGGTCATGTCCGGATGAGCCTGCAGGAAGGGTACCACATGAGGGAGGAGGAAGTCTTCCCTGTAATGCACAGCATTGAGATTGCCTGCAAGGACAACAAGCTCAGTCCGATGCTGCTGTGACACATTGTCCCAGACCATGACAGACCCTCCACCTCCAAATCGATCCCGCTCCAGAGTACAGGCCTCGGTGTAACGCTCATTCCTTTGACGATAAACGCGAATCCGTCTATCACCCCTGGTGAGACAAAACCGTGAATTGTCAGTGAAGAGCATTTTTTGCCAGTCCTGTCTGGTCCAGCGGACCTGCCTTACAACAGACCTACAAGGCCTCAGTCCAGCCTCTCTCAGCCTATTGCGGACAGTCTGATCACTGATGGGATTGTGCGTTCCTGGTGTAACTCGGGCAGTTGTTGTTGCCATCCTGTACCTATCCGGCAGGTGTGATGTTCGGATGTACCGATCCTGTGCAGGTGTTGTTACACGTGGTCTGCCACTGTGAGGACGATCAGCTGTCCATCCTGTCTCTCTGTAGCGCTGTCTTAGGCGTCTCACAGTACGGACATTGCAATTTATTGACCTGGCCACATCTGCAGTCCTCATGCCTCCTTGCAGCATGCCTAAGGCACATTAACGCAGATGAGCAGGGCCTCTGGGCATCTTTTGGTGTTTTTCTGAGTCAGTATAAAGGCCTCTTTAGTTTCCTAAGTTGTCATAACTCTGACCTTAATTGCCTACCGTCTGTGAGCTGTTAGTTTCTTAACGACCGTTCTACAGGTGCATGTTCATAAATTTTTTATGGTTCATTGAACAAGCATGGGAAACAGTGTTTTAACCCTTTACAATGAAGATCTGTGAAGTTATTTGGATTTTTATGACTTATCTTTGAAAGAAAGGGTCCTGAAAAAGGGACATTTCTTTTTTTTCCTGAGTTTATTATTACACCTCATGATTGACAGGTTCTTTACAGAGCTGTTAGAAAACCTAGTCTGCGATATTTGTTCATTTCAAGAGTGTTTTTTTAACGTTAAACTGCTTGTCTACTGCTGATTGTTTCCTGGAGAGAGAGGGTGCAACCTTTGGTGTGTCTTTGAACTGTCTTCGTTAGGGCTGTCTTTGATGTAGCTGCTGTCAGAGTGCCGGTGGATGGATGCTGGGTGTATATTAGCATTAATTACGACAACTCTAACCTGGAGTCTCTTCTCCCTCTCTCTGGCTGTCTGTCGTTTCCTTCTGTGGACTCCCACCTGCTCCCAGGTCTCAACGGTTAAGTGGTTTACAGAGCGGGGGGATGCCTGTCACATCCGGAGCTATGATCTTATAAGAACCCCCCCCCCCCCCCCCTTCCTCACCGGTGTTGCTGGATCAGATCTGCATAATGGGGGTGAAGTGAACGAGCTCAGTTAGTGACATACCTGTTTAACCTGAATTATCTGCCAAACAGCCAGGGATCAGGTCACTGAACTTTGAGCTCTCTGAAAGGGAGCATGTCTGCTAGCGCTTACTAAACAGTCAAACTAAAGCAAGTCGCTACTCGACAGTAACACACTGTACATGCTTATGAGAAGACGGGCTCTGCACATCCCTTATTTATGGAGCGCTGTGTCAAGATGCAAACCACAGTTGTCCAGGGCTTCTGTAATGGTTCTTGTGCTGCTGCTAAAGGGCTTCTACAGTCTTAGTGGTGAGTGTTTAAAGAGAGTCTTGAGATCCCTTCTATAGACACTTACTAGATTTAAAGTGATTGCCTTGACTGTGAATGAATGGCAGACACTCTGTGCTTCTCCATCTCCTGTAGGGTTTAACAGCTTCATCTTAAGCAATGAATGAGTGCTGCTGCTTCTTGATTGAGCTTTGCGTGGCACATTTGCATAATAAAACTTGAGCTGCTAAAAAATAATACTTAGAATTGTCTATTGTTAAAAGATCCACTGCAACTTCATGTGAATAGATTTTTTTACTGATCTAAATGTATTATTCCAGTCTACCAGTCAGTAACTGTAGTTTATGTGAAGTTGTCAGAAAATGCTAACATACGGGTTTCAGGGATACAGTATTTTATACCTAACTTCGGTTTCCCCTAAAAAACGAAAGTGGGAACTCTGGGCAAGCGGTTTTCTACGACTACTACTTTATGTTTGTAGCTGTCAGATGCATCACCTTCAGAAAATTCTGACTTGCCTACTGTTTCAGGGATTCACCAGAGGGCAGTCTTGCCATGCGATAGACAGGGGATCCCAGGCAGGACTCCTCGTCAGTGTTGGAGAAGCTACTTTGATAATATAGCTACCAATTACTTAAGTTAAGGGTATAACTTAAGAAAAATATAGTTTACTTAAAGTTACTTTAAAAAGGTAGTGCACTACATCCAAACTGCTTTGTAAAACAAAAATGCATATCTAAAGCTGAAATGTCATTGACAACAAATTACACTGTGGAGTCAGATGTTAACAGAATGTGTCATTTGACCTGTTAAACACAAAAACGATGTTTGAAGGGAGAATTAGGCATGTGTTATGCATAGTAGGAAAATAAGTAAGAAAGGTATTGCATAATTCACCCATATTTTATATTTTTACCTCAAGAAAGTAGTGTGCAGTTACAGTGGGTATAGAAAGTCCCCTTTCAAAATGTTGCTTCTACAGCCTGAAATGAAAACACAAAACTAGACTTTTTCCAGCTTTATTTACACATAGTATCCCACAAAATTCTGGCTCCAGTCCTGTAGCGTAGCATCCGCGTCATCTAATCACTTCTGTTTTGAGCGAGTCACTGGTACTTCCTGCTTTAGTTTTTGCTTGTAAGCAGGAATCAGAATGATAGAATTATGGTCAGTTTTGCCAAATGAAGGGCGGGGGAGAGCTTTGTGTGCATCTCTGTGTGTGGAGTGAAGGTGGTCTGGAGTTTTTCTTTCTCTGGTTGCACATGTGACATGCTGGTAAAAATGTGGTAAAACTGATTTAAGTTTGCCTGCATTAAAGTCCCCGGCCAATAGGAGCGCCACTTCTGGATGAGCATTTTCTTCTTTGCTTAAGGGCTTATAGAGTTGGTTGAGTGCGGTCTTAGTGCCAGCATCGGTCTGTGGTGATAAATAGACGGCTACGAATAATATAGATGAGAACTCTCTTGGTAGTTATCCGTGTCGTCGTTCAGCCACGACTCAGTGAAACATAAGATATTACAGTTTTTTAATGTCCCGTTGGTAGGATATTCTTAAACGTAGGTCATCAATTTTATTTTCCAATGATTGCACGTTAGCCAATAGAACGGATGGCTGTGAGAGTTTACCCTTCTCACCTATGGATTCACAGAAGGCAGCCTGTTCCCAGGAAAGCAGTATATTATTCTCGATGGACTCGTTAAAGGAAAAAGCTTCTTCCAGTCCAAGGTGAGTAATCGCTGTTCTGATGTCCAGAAGTTATTTTCGGTCATAAGAGACAGTAGCAGCAACATTATGAACAAAATAAGTTAGAAAACAAGTTACAAACAATGAAAAAAAACTAACAATGTCCAGGCCCGTCTGAAGTTTGCTAGAGAGCATTTGGATGATCCAGAAGAAGATTGGGAGAATGTCATATGGTCAGATGAAACCAAAATAGAACTTTTTGGTAAAAACTCAACTCGTCGTGTTTGGAGGACAAAGAATGCTGAGTTGCATCCAAAGAACACCATACCTACGGTGAAGCATGGGGGTGGAAACATCATGCTTTGGGGCTGTTCTTCTGCAAAGGTACCAGGACGACTCATCCATGTAAAGGAAAGAATGAATGGGGCCATGTATTGTGAGATTTTGAGTGAAAACGTCCTTCCATCAGCAAGGGCATTGAAGATTAAACGTTGCTGGGTCTTTCAGCATGGCATGATCCCAAACACACCGCCCGGGCAACGAAGGAGTGGCTTCGTAAGAAGCATCTCAAGGTCCTGAAGTGGCCTAGCCAGTCTCCAGATCTCAACCCCATAGAAAATCTTTGGAGGGAGTTTAAAGTCTGTGTTGCCCAGCAACAGCCCCAAAACATCACTGCTCTAGAGGAGATCTGCATGGAGGAATGGGCCAAAATACCAGCAACAGTGTGTGAAAACCTCGTGAAAACTTACAGAAAACGTTTGACCTCTGTCATTGCCAACAAAGGGTATATAACAAAGTATTGAGATAAACTTTTGTTATTGACCAAATACTTATTTTCCACCATAATTTGCAAATAAATAAATAAAAAATCCTACAATGTGATTTTCTGGATTTTTCTTCTCATTTTGTCTGTCATAGTTGAAGTGTACCTATGATGAAAATTACAGGCCTCTCTCATCTTTTTAAGTAGGAGAACTTGCACAATTGGTGGCTGACTAAATACTTTTTTGCCCCACTGTATGTGATGTAGTGCGCAATTTTTTGAGACCACTTTTTATCTTGTGAGAGCTACTTTCAGAACTACTGCCTATTTTCAACAAAATAATGTTGCAGGAATGCTCGTCTACTGTTTCTCACTACAAAAACGATTTCAGAACAATCTTAGATGGTGGGTGTCATGGCTTTCTGAAATGCCATGGAACAACTATGTCGTTGTTTTAATGCCTTTCACTCAAACCACACATCTCTCATACTTTTCTTTCCACCCCACAAACATCCATTTTCACTGCAATGTAAAGGAAGCGGGGAGAGAGTGAACAAAAAACATCTATGAGCTGAGTCATTAGCTACCTCGCAATTAGATCTGTCAGTGTCGTACAGTTTGTGGGTTAGTAATTATTTGCTCATTTGGTGCAGTCAGACATTGAATTAGTCAGTTATATGTGTGGTAAATGACTGCCCGGCCACAGTGTGTGGGAAGGGAGTCTTCAGTAACACTGCATGTCAAGGAAATTCAAGCTGTATGATCTATTACTGCAGGAATGTGCTGCCTCCTCTTCTCTGTTCTCCACAGCAATCAGCAGGTTAACCAGGAAACAGCCTCTTCATGACATCCAAATACACACATAATCACATTCAGGCTTTGATTTGTACTATTGACATCTGTTGTTGCATTTTCCATGTAGATCTTATCATATGTCCAACTGATGCCAACTTTTCACATGATACATTGACTATATAAGTGTGATCAGTGTGAATAGAGATAGATAGTGATCTTTCCTAACAACATCACTGAGAATTCCTTAGACCATCCATCCTGGCCAAGTTGATCTTGGGCACAGCGGCACGGCACGGTCGATGCCAAGATATGATGTTCCACAACAGGCATGTCCAATGTTTTGTTTTGTGGTGTTGGATTGTGCATTTATTGAATTTGTGTATTTCATTATTTTTCTATAATTTTTCTCTCTGCGTTGTACACAGTAAGTAAGCATTTCACTGTTAGTTTACCTTTATCTTGCACCATATCCCTGGATCACATTGAATGTTTTTGCTGTTTGGGAACTTCAAATGTGGACTGTATATATCCGAAACAAGCCCTCTTCAGGCATGGGCATGTTGACAAAAGCCCCCACAAGGCTTTAAAACAAGCAGGTTGTAATTTAGAGGCTGGTAGTTTAAGATCATGATTTGTGGTTCCTGTTTGCTATATTAAAAACAAGCTGTAGTCTAAATCATGCTGTCATTGCACTGGCTGGCACTACTCCTCTTACCACGGCTATTTACAGCAGTTTCACAACAATTAGCATAATGTCTCCTGTCATAAAGACTTAGTTTAGATGTCATTTATATTCGAGTGAATATAAAGAAACAGTCTCACTGCATGACATGTCTCTAGGCAGGTTAGTGAAATTGAAGCTTTATTCAGGTTCTGGCTGAGGGAAAATGGAACCATATGTTGTTCCAAGCAACATTGTGGAAACTGATGTTGATTAGCTTTTTTATCACCTTTTATGGCAATAATGGAAAAGTGAATACTTTGGCATGCAATATTCAGTTTACAGCATAGCATGGCCGTGTATTACAGTAAAGTAAACACTATCTGTAGTTGTTGGTCTAATGTAGACTTTTTCACCACGCACCAGCTTTCACAAGTTAGAAACCCAGGTACTGGAACATCCAGGTTTTATAATGCTCTTGCAGTGTTCACTGGGGAGGTATTTTCAGTGGTTTGCTTGATACACTAATTCAGGTACACAGTACCTCAAGCATCTACAATGTACTCTTCCCACAGGGAGGTTATTTGTTTCAATTTACTTGATGGCAACATAAGCGAGGCCCTTAAGAGCCAGCAGAAATAGCACTTCCGCTTGTTCTAAGAGTCAGTGTGGTCACCAAAGCATCCTTTCACCAAACGGCTCTCACAGCTTGCAGAAGAAAGCTGTACAATGGGATTCAACACCTACTTGGTGGCACAGTACATGTACTGTATACTGCTGAATCAACTACAAGGCCAACCATCTGAAATGTTTAGGATATTTTACATTTCTTATTTGGTACTAAAAATGTAATTTCTTGCATTAATTTCAAAGCATTTCTTGCTTTTATTGACCAGTCAAAATGCCTTCTGCACTGTGGAAATATTTGACCAGTCTAGAATTTTTTGTTTTAAAGGGGTGACAGAGTGGTGACATTGACATGACGCCAATTTGACCAATTATGAGGCTTGGCTTAATCCTGACGTCCCTGCAGTTGGAAGACTGGCATGGTGACATGAGCTGGTAAACCAGACAGTAGCATGCAATTATAGCAGTCACCTCAATGTCAAGGGTCTTTTCAATTAAACTCAGGCAAATGTCAGGCAGGTCATATTGTAGCTCAGAGTAGCATCTCCATTGTCAGTTACAGAGATTCATTGTGCTAGCTGCCGCTGTATGTCTGTATGTGCAGAATGGCAAGTATTTAGACAGTCGAGGCAGAGCCTAAGTCTGGTGTGGCAGGTGGGCCATTTGGTTTGGCAACAGCCAAATCTGTGTGTTTCCATTAGGTGGTTTGGTACACCATTGTTCCTCATCATCTCCCTGAGACCAGTAGAGGTGTGTGCCCACATTGGATTGCCACAGTCTGTCACCTAGGAACATGGGCGACGCTCGCTGCTGTGGGGAATATCCTTCTTTTATCATATCACTGGTACTACTGAGCTAACCCTGAGACGTGGCTGTAAACTCCTATGGCGATACCAGGGTTAATGCTGAGCATGATGGAATGCATCTCTCTGAAGGGTGTGGATACTGGATAGGGCAGTTATGGTGGACTTCTCTTCTCCACTCAGATTCTCTCAAGGCTAACATGTATCAGAAAGCACGGTTCTGCTTGATCAGAGAACAAGACTAGACAGGCTGAGACTGTCACTCTCCACAGATCTTCTCTCCCCCCACCAGTCTTTTTAACCTTGACTGCTACAAGCTGAGGGAATTGATTACATGCAACATAAGTACTTTGTAAGGTTTGAATGTATTTTTCACGATGTGTTGCCAGGAACAAAGGGACACCATCAAAGAGCTTTTATATCATCCTCCAAAACTTTTAATTGAAACCCTCTGAGGAGAGAGACGAGTGTTGGAAATGAACGGATCGGGAAGTAATTGGCAGCGTGTCAGCAGCGTATTTACATTTTGTTATTTTAAAGACGCAATTAATTACAACAGATGAAGAAATCTGTGGAGAGATGAAACATGTTGCACTTGTTCACTTATATCCCCCCCATCCTCGTCTCCCTCCTGCCTCTCCTTTCAACACTCCTTCGGCGTTGTGAGGGGGTGTATTCAGGCTTGCCAATTAGCATTCAGCCTAAAAAAAGATCCAGTGCTCCACTGTTTCAGCAGGTAAAGGCCTGAGATTTAAATTGGCTGGGAAGAAATGTGAGAAGTGCCATAACAGGCAGACGGCTAGGTCCTACTAGTTCACATGCTCTTTTCCATGTGGTGCTCTAAGCTTCAAATAAATGAAAGCATTATTTTTTAAGGGTTTAAAACTCAGAGAGAACACAGTGTAAATCGAATCAAATTAGTTGCCTTTATCTCCCAAATAAGTATTTTTTCTCTGAAACTTTTGCACTGCACAAACTTTTGAATGTTACTGGTCAAATAATGTATAGATAATTGGATTGGGGGGAATGTGATGTCGGTGTACAGTTGTATTTGTATTATGTGGAGGTGAGGATCCCCCTGAAGCCATAGAATGATGAGGGGACTTTTTAAACATTGCCACCGTCTTCCCCCTCTAGCAACCAAAAACAGAGTGGCAGATTCTGGAGTTGCTGTGGAGAAACTTTGAAAAGAAACGGTAACATATGCTTTTGTACTGGAAATGCATTAGTCATAAGAGAAGGCAAAAGGAAGAAGGGCCCTGATTGAAGTTTAGGAATAACAACTTTAATGCCCCATATTTTCACCCCAGTGACTATGGAAAAGTTGGGAGAATAAAGAGAAAGTTTGATGGCGGAACATAAAAAAGAATCATGTAAAATACCTAGGGAGCTCTTCTTTCTCTGCTTGTGTTTTTGTGTAGAGGACCAAAGAGGGTCTTTTAAAAACCTTGTATAATTGATGTTACCAGAGGTAACCGAAGGCATTTACAATCAACTTGGTAACCCAAATTCATGGAAAGGGGTTGCGCATTTATTTATGATAAGGACTTTTTGTACCTTTTGAATGATTTTGAATAGCTACATGTATTATGACGGTTGTTATGAATACCTTATGTATACCCCCTTCAAGTAAGGTGTTATTCTATCGTCCTTTAACCCCTTCTCCAGTCTTTGCCATCACCTGGAGAAATAATCCTTTGAACAATTAAATGCCAGAGAGAGAAGCAAAGCTGGATAAACACTGACTAAATGAAGAGATTGATGGCTCAATGTGGGTCCCAGATCATCCACATTGTTGTTGGTGGCATTCACATTGATTATGTTCACCATGGACAGCGTCCAAAACAGTCTCTGAAATGAACACGTTGTTTGGAGCGTTTCCCATTAGTTTCCCCATCCTTACCCAACAGACAGATGGCTCCTAATGCTGGAGAGCTCCATATTAGTAGCATGATTACAATGCATTACATTAAGGTCTCGTCATTAACACAGTGATTTTAAAAAGCTATTATGGTTTTTGATTATCATCAGCCAGTGGGGCTTTAGAAAATCATAATGGCAGATTGATTTCCTATTTCCTCAGTGAAGATGCTGCTCGGTGTTTTGAATAGCTCTCCTCAACTGACTTACACTTAATGAGCTGAAATAGCATTAGCATAATGTTTTGAGGATTGAAGAGGGGAAAATGGCTCCAAGGAGAAGACTAAAAAGTAAATATGGTTAGGCTCATGAACGCATTTCCATGTTACAGATGGAGCTGGAGTCCTACATGGAGGTGATGTGAGGGCTTCCAGCCCCAGGTCGGCACAAACTGTCCCATTGGCAGCCTGCATCCATCTGGCTGGTGGGGTTAGATCCAGACCCTCTGCACTGTATGGAGCACGGCCAAGCATTGGATTCACAGGTGCATACATTTGAATAATGACATTGCTGATAAGGGGTACTAACATTACATATTACATTAGTGCTAAAGTAGTTAGGATTATTATTAGGATTAGGATTAGGATATTAGGATATAAAACTCCTTGTCCTACTAAATCTCGAACACTAGCAACAACAGAGTGACCCACAAACGGAGCATGACGATTTGAATTCAGCCTTCACCAAAATTCAAAAGGCACTCACACATCTGAGCCATCTGTTGCAGGTGCATGGTAACAGTAGAATAAAATGAGAACAAGAAGAAACACGCACACTGCTCTTGATAGTATCACTGCTCTTTAATAAGCTGTATGTATCGGCATCAAGGCCTTCGTCAGAGCTTTTGAGGCTTCACCCCAATGTAATTCCATAAGTAGGAGGATAAAAGGATAAGAGATGAATAAGGAGAAAGTAAATGTAAGATATTTTATTGCTGTGTTAGACCTGGTGTTGTTTTAAACCCCAGCTGAGGGGCATAGTCCACTTCCTAATGAAGAGAATCAGCTTCTCTGTGTGTGAGAATCTGATCCCAGCTTTGATGTGGTTGGTTATTATCTCAGATGTGAAATCCTCTCTTCCAAACACTGTCGAACCGGGTGGGCGTGCTCAGCTGTGAAATTGTATCTTTTCTATACCCACTCCCTCCCTCCGTCCCCCTCTACCCCTCTACCATTGCATTCCCTCCCTTCCACCACTCCTATCACAAACTATGAAACACCCGGGGTGCGTCAAAACCACAACCGCTTAAACTGCAGGACACAGTGTCAATGAGTGATGTTTTCACCTTTACAAGTGCATGGGTTGATTTGCATGTGCTCATGGGAAATGAAGTCTTGAGCATAGGTTGTGAATTGATCAGATAATCCATCCATTACTTTTAATGGACATTGATAGATATTGTTTATATGGAGTCCCTCCATCAGGGAGGATGTATTCTGGCCATATCAACAGAATGAGGTGTGACGCCTATACTCTGTTCATTCTGGAGGCCATTTGGTGGTTTCCTATCTTGACGGCAACAATGTCCTACTTTCTATGTGCAATCCACCAAGAGGCCCAGCAGATTGCCCACACACCCTCACAATGCTGCCAGCAGGGCAGAGAGGCAGTATGTCTGGCCTGCAGCACTCTGGCTCTGTGGCTCAGAGACTGTTATGTGCTGGTGAACAATGACATACCAGCCTAGTGCAGCTTCAACCATGGCTGAACAACCATGGGCATTGGCTTTACAATGCTTGTGTTCTAGCTAGTAATTCAATATTTATAACAAGCATACATAGTTATATTCCTTGGTGAAGAGACACAGGTTACCAATGTCTATATGGCCAATAGCTACTGCTCCTAAAATGATCATGTTTTTCTGCAGAGGATTTCATTTTCTGTTGTGCGTGCTGTAATTTAGTGAAATAAAATGAAACACTCGTCAAATTAGAGATGGAATTCAATGAGAAAATGAAAAATAATGCATTTATTGAAAGCAGGTGTTTATTTTCTGAAACCCAATTAAACACTTATGAAGAGAAAGGGTGGAGAAGATACTCTGCACGTGCTGTTTGTGTACTGTAATACCAGTGTTTGTGTACTGTAATACCAGTGTTTGTGTACTGTAATACCAGTGTTTGTGTACTGTAATACCAGTGTTTGTGTACTGTAATACCAGTGGGCTATATTTCATAGTCTACTCACATAACCATAACAGATTAATTATGGTCAGTCCATGAAGACATCTACTATCAATATTTAAGACTCATTCATTGATTTTCTTTTTCCAGACACGCTCTCCCTCAAACTATAAAATTTCATTTTGTAGAGAGTCAGGTTATGAGAGCCACCCCACTGGGCACAAACGTGTTCACTCAACGTTGATTCAACATCATGTACATTTGTCAATGTATTGCGATGTTGAATCTACGTTTGAAAACACATTTGGATTTGCAACACATTTGGATCTGCAAAAAGTCATCAACCAGATATCATATAATTTCAACCACTGTTACAAACATTGAAATTAGGGTAAAACTTTAACTTAAATACAATGGCTAAACCTGACTAACAGGTTGTTACATCAATCTAATTTCAACGTAATCATCAAAACTATGTATACGTTGAAACCTGCCTCCTCCCCTTCATCGACACGGATTGAAGTGGATTCAACAATAAAGGATTCTAGCTTTCACCTGGATTCACCTGGTCAGTCTGTGTCATGGAAAGAAAGAGCAGGTGTTCATAATGTTCTGTATGCTCAGTGTATTTTGAATATTGGATGAAAAACTGATGTTGATTAAACAGTGAGAATATGCGAAAATGTCGACATCTAAAATATGACAAATGTGACATGGATCTGATGTTGCATGTTCACGTGTTTACAACACCACATGACATGAATTGTGTTGCAATTTCCACTTAGATTCTACGTGAGATTTTCGTAACCATTCTACGTGTCATCAATAAGGGATCATAGCTTCCACCTGGATAGTCTGTCATGGAAAGAGCAGCTTTTCTTAATGTTTTGTTTACTCAAGGTGTGTCTCCTTTGAGATCTGTGACCTTTTAAACGACAGTGGCCCGAGACCAGTTTATTTAATTAAAAGAAGATGTTTTTATTGAACCTTTATTTAACTAGGCAAGTCAGTTAAGAACAAATTCTTATTTATAATGACGGCCTACCCCGGCCAAACCCGGACGACGCTAAGCCAATTGTGCGCCACTCTATGGGACTCCCAATCACGGCCGGATGTGATTCAGCATGGATTCGAACCAGGGACTGTATTGTTGCCTCTTGCACTGAGATGCAGTGCCTTAGACCGCTGCGGCACTCGGGAGCCCGCAGTTAAGGAATTCGACTTCAACCTGAACGAGACAGAGGACGATTTACTAAAGATGGAAGAGCAGCTAATTGAGAATGATTTTTGAAAATAAATGTTGAGAAATGAATGTTTCATTGGTATGAGTTGAATGACATTATATTGCCATGTAGTACTGGAAAGAAAAATCCTGCACATATGTAATGCATTAGTCCTTTTGTAAAATTACAGATATTTCAGATCTCAAAACTGGGGGGGAAAGACATCCCGGACCAGGTGAAGAGAGCAATGCACCGGTAAACTACACTGTTATTTGTTTCACTTTTAAATTAGATCATGGTGTGTTGCTTGTAAAGTACATATGTTGTGTTCTATACAGAACCCTGACAAACAGCCTCATGTCAACAATGAATATGAAAGGAAACAAAGGCAAGAGGACCTTTGAGGACTCCAACCTTGCAGTGTCATTATAGGTACAGTGCAGTCCAGATCATGTCATTTGAATAACTTCTCTACCCCTTTTACAGACGGTGTGTCTTTGATGAATCAAAGGCTACAGAAGCAAAAATACTACAGGTGATGTCAACCAGCATAAAAATATGCATGTGAATGCAAGGAGGGCAGTGGAAGGGCCAAAGTGGGAGGACCAAAGAGTTAAAAAGAAGTTAAAAACATCAAAGCCTGTCCCGACAATGCCTTTTTTTGTTGGTTTATTGTATATCTGATTTGTTTTTCCAGAAGCCTGTGCCAGAAAGGGTATTTCTTTTTTGGGTTTGTATCTATTTTGTGGTGCAAAACATCTGCATGAAGCATGTAGGTTTTACAGACTCGGTCAGGGAGAGGTTGAAAATGACAGGGAAGAACTTGCCAGTTGGTCCGTGCATGCTTTGAGTACACGTCCTGATAATCTGTCTGGCCCAGCAGCTTTGTGAATGTTGACCTGTTTAAAGGTTTTGTTCACATCGGCTACCGAGAGCATTATCACACAGTCATCCAGATCAGCTGGTGCTCTCGTGCATGCTTCAGTGTTGCTTGCCTTGAAGCAAACATAAAAAGGCATTTAGCTCGTCTGGTAGGCTCACGTCACTGGGCAACGTCTGGGTTTCCCTTTGCAGTCCGTAATAGTTTTCAAGCCCTGCCACATCTGATGAGCATCAGAGCTGGTGTAGTAGGATTCAATCTTAATCCTGTATTGACACTTTGCTTGCTTGATGGATCACCTGAGGGCATAGCAGGATTTCTCATAAGCATCCGGAAATAGTCTCCCTCTCCTTGAAAGCGGCAGCTCTAGCCTTTTAGCTCGATGCAGATGTTGCCTGTAATCCATGGCTTCTGGTTGGGATATGTACATACGGTCACTGTGGGGACGACGTCATCTGTGCACCTATTGATGAAGCCGATGACTGAGGTGGTGTATTCCTCAATGCCATTGGATGAATCCCAGAACATATTGCAGTCTGTGCTAGCAAAACAGTCCTGTAGTGTAGTATCCGCGTCATCTGACCACTTCCGTATTGATCGAGTCACTGGTACTTCCTGTTTTAGTTTTTCTTGTAAGCAGGAATCAGGAGGATAGAATTATGGTCAGATTTGCCAAATGGAGGACGAGGGAGAGCTTTGTATGCATCTCTGTGTGTGGAGTGAAGGTGGTCTAGGATTTGTTTTTCCCTGGTTACACGTGACATGCTGGTAAAAATTGTTTGCCTAAGAGCGCCGCTTCTGGGTGAGCATTTTCTTCTTTGCTTATGGACTTTATGAGTTGTTTGAGTGCGGTCTTAGTGCCAGCTTCACTTTGTGGTGATAAATAGACAGCTACGAATAATACAGATGAAAACGGTCTTGGTAGATAGTGTGGTCTACAGCTTATTATAAGGTACTCTACCTCAGGCGAGCAATACCTCGAGACTTCTTTAATATTAGACATTGCGCACCAGCTGTTATTGACAAAAAGACACACCCCCAGCCCTCGTCTTACCAAAGGTAGGTTCTCTGTTCTGCCGGTCCATGGAAAATCCCACTAGCTCTACATTGTCCGTATCTTCGTTCAGCCACGTCACGGTGAAACATAAGATACAGTTTTTAATGTCCTGTTGGTAGGATAATCTTAATCGTAGGTCATCAATTTTATTTTCCAATGATTGCACTTTAGCAAGAAGAATGGAAGACAATGGGAGTTTACTCGCTAACCTCCGGATTCTCAGAAGGGTGCCTGATCTGCGGCCTCTTTTCCTGCGTCTTTTCTTCACGCAAAAGGAGTGGATCTGGGCCTGTTCCAGTGAAGCAGGATATCCTTCTCGTCGGACTCGTTAAAGGAAAAAGTTTCTTCTAGTTCGTGGTGAGTAATCGCAGTTCTAATGTCCAGAAGTTATTTTTGGTCATAAGAGACGGTAGCAGCAACATTATGCACACAACAAGTAAAAAATAAGTTACACAAAAAGCACAAAAAAAAAATAGCACAATTGGTTGGGAGAATGTAAAACGTCGGCCATGTTCTTCAGCTCCATCAAGGTGCTTTTCAAGTGTAAAACATCAGAAAGGACCTGAGTGATAGTTTGATTTCCTGTTCTTAGCTCAGGCTCTTATTCTTGTTTAATGTAAAGAAGCCTACATCACAAAATGGCAACTACTTATATATATCTAGTCAACAAACTTCATGAATTGGTGATAATCCCTGTTGAATTCATGGTGTGTTTTGGTCAAATTAGATCACAATGGGTTCTAAACCTTCCTCCAATATTTAAATGTAGTTGATTATTAGTCAAGTATATAGTTTTCAAACTAGATAGTACTGAAATAAAATAACAGTTGGCTGTCTCTTTGAGTGGGTGAATTAAGGTGGAAATCTCATTGATCAACGTCTCAACCAAATATTACCCACATTTCCACGTTGAAATGAAGTGATGTGCTCAGCGGGAGAGTTGATTAACAGTGTGTTTGATCCCCTCTTACTGTCTGTTGAGCTGTGTGGGGTGAGAAAGAGAGGGGATGCTTCTAGAATAACTCAACAGAGCCAGGGAGAGAGAGGCTATAGCGAAAAGAAAGAGTCCTCCACTAGAATCCTGGAGGGCCCTGTAACTCTCCACTGTTCTCCTTCCGACACCACCCTCACTGACAATAGATTACGGGCCTCTGAGTGATTATACAATTCAGCTCTACCCATCAAACCGAGGTGCAGTCACTCAAGCGCTCTCTTTTTTGTAATAAATGATAGACTGTCTGGGAAATAAACAAGCACACGAGAATGGTCTTAGAGAGAAACAGGAAGAGGGGGTGGAGTGCAGAGAGAGCTAAATAAATGCGTCACAGCTACCTTTTCATATGCTCTGAAACGTTTACATTGTCCTCATATTAAAGTGCTGGGCGTGGTGTCAGCTTTTGATGCGGCAGGGCACGGAGGAGACATGAACAAGCCATAATGGAGTACCACAGTATCATAACACCCATAAAACCTAGCAGTCAAACAAGGAAATGGTTCCAATCATTTTTCTACCATTCATTTTTCCTATAAGGGATTTTAGAAACACTTAAATTAAGGGCTGTGTTTCATGTAGACTTACCCTTTTGTGACGTTTTGATAACCGTGTAAATCTCTCTAGAACAAGGAGACTTTTATCAATATATTCAACTGTATTCACCCCAAAAAAAAATAATTTGTTGCTAATGTGGCTATCATAAAGAACTACAAATACCATAACGATCTGGACGAGACTGCCAAATTGAGGCAAAGGTAAGAATCTCTGGATTAAGTATCTAATGTTAGGTAAATTTAGTCATTAATAAATTGGCAATATTTCTTTCAATTGACAATTCTGTGAACTGTCTTGTGCAAGTTTTAAATCGACTCAATACCTGTTAGAAAATGTGTCAGCTGGAGATGACGTGCAGGAGCTTGCAAGGATTGATAGTCTTGCATGAGGTCTACTTTTATGCTAATTAGATTTTCGAATCTGAAAGTAAATAGAGATGAATATATTGATAAAAGTCACCTTGTCCTAGAGAGATTTACATGGTTATCAAAGCATCATGCCAGGGTAAGCCTGCACGAAACACAGCCCTTATTTTAAGTGTTTCTAAAATCCACTATGGGAAAAATGAATGGTGGCAAAACGATTGGAACCATTTCCCTGTTTGACCGCTAGGTTTTATGGGTATTATGACTCCTCCACTGTGGGGCTCTATTGCCTCGTAGGTCGCTTGAATTTCTAACTAGGCAGTCTGACATTTTCTAACAGCCTTGATTCTGAAGCGATCGGGACACCCAGGCAGGCGAACCAAAGGCTTGTTATACTAAGCAGCATTTAAGTAAGAAAGCTTCAACCTTTGGGTGGAATAGGAAAACAATATTTGTATTATCATCTCATGGAATGTCTGTATGAATAGAAATCTGATGTATTCATCTGTCCCTTGTAGACATGCAAGTGCACATAGACACACACACACCAGGTGGTCCTCTTGATTTAATTAGCACTGCTTCCAATTAGCTGCGATGCTAAATCAGATGGAGAGGTTTCATCACAGCATGGTGCATTAGATAGGAGAGATAGATCTCTATCTCTTCTCTTTTGTCTGCACCAGGGTGGGTAGATGATTAGAGGTAATGGATGGATAAAGGTTGTGTAGATGGCCTCGATGAGGCCTAAGTATCTCCAGATCCACCATGCATCTGTGCAGTATAGATACACCTCCATCTTTTTTGTGTGTTTTTTTTGTTGGTATTTTTCTCCCTAATTTCAGGGCATCCAATTGGTAGTAGTTACAGTCTTGTGTCATCGCTGCAACTCCCGTATGGACTCAGGAGAGGTGAGGGTAGAGAGCCATGCGTCCCCCGAAACACAACCTAACCAAGCCGCACTGCTTCTTGACACAATGCCCATCCAACCCGGAAGCCAGCCGCACCAATGTGTCGGAGGAAACACCATACACCTGGCGACTGTGTCAGCATGCACTGTGCCCGGCCCACCACAGGAGTCACTAGTGCGCGATGAGACAAGGATATCCCTGCCGGCCAAACCCTCCCTAACCCGGACGACACTGGGCCAATTGTGCGCCGCCCCATGTGCCTCCCGGTCGCGGCCGGCTGCGACAGAGCCTGGACTCAAACCCAGAATCTCTAGTGGCACAGCTAGCACTGCAATGCAGTGCCTTAGACCACTGCACCACTCGGGAGGCCCAGACACACCTCCATCCTGACTCCAGTTTGAAAATCCTGGTAAAGCATTTAGACATTTTCCAGGACAGAAATAGTCTGAAAGACTATCCAGAACCAACATGACTGCTTCAGTCCTGGATCATCTTGTGCATGTTGCTTGGAATAAGGAGGGTTCAAGGAAGAGGAGGTTTGTTGTGTTGTAAAGGTTCAGGAAAGCAGACTAGCTAATTCAATTATTGTTGTTGGTGTAATCAAACTCTGTTAATCAGCTTCCTAACCACGCTTGGCATTTGTCTTCATGAAGCCGTCCAGCGTGTAATTGCTATTTTCACACAGACCTCGCTGCAGTGAGCTTTAATTCTCTGCTCCCTCCCTGACTGCACCTAAAGTATACTGAACAAAAATATAAATGCAACATGCAACAATTTCAATGAGTTTTACTGAGTTACAGTTCATATAAGGAAATCAGTCAATTTAAAAAAAAATAATTAGGCCCTAATCTATTGTTTTCACATGACTGGGTAGGGGAGCAGCCATGGGTGGGCCTGGAGTCCAAGTGGGTGGGTCTATGCCCTCCCAGGCCTACCCATGGCTGCACCCCTACCCAATCGTATTAAATATTCCCACTGGGGAGCCAGGCTCCAGCCAATCAGAATGAGTTTTTCCCCACAAAAGGGCTTTATTGCAGACAGAAATACTCAGTTTCATCAGCTGTCTGGGTGGCTGGTCTCAGACGATCCTGCAGGTGAAGATACCGGATGTGGAGGTTCTGGGCTGGCGTGGTTACACGTGGTCTGCGGTTGTGAGGCAGGTTGGACATACTTCCAAATTCTCCAAAACGACATTGGAGGCAGCTTATGATAGAGAAATGAACATTACATTGTCTGACAGCAGCTCTGGTGGACATTCCTGCCATTCATGCCCTTTGCACGCTCCCTCAAAACTTGAGATATCTGTGGCATTGTGTTGTGTGACAAAACTGCACATTTTGTGGCTTTTTATTGTCTTCAGCACAAGGTGCACCTGTGTAATGACTATGCTGTTTAAACAGCTTCTTGATATTCCACACCTGTCAAGTGGATGGATTGTCTTGGCAAAGGAGAAATGCTCACAAACTGCACGACATTTGAGAGAAATAAGAATTGTGTGCGTATGGAACATTGCTAGAATATTTTATTTCAGCTCATGAAACAAACACTTTACATGTTGAGTTTATATATTTGTTCAGTAGATTTTTTTTTACAGCTTCTCATATCCCCAAGCCCTGCGGTTGGGAATGGGAATGACAAAAAGAGGGAAAGACTAATAATCATAATCTTAACAAATTATATCGGTAAACAACAATCTATTTACATTGTCGTTGGCCTTTTCTTTCAAATGTGTTGAGAGAAAATGTCTGAAATGCTATTACGGATTATATTATTGTCTAATTATTGGAAGTAACACTGTTGTGCTAAGGAGTTATCCTGAAAACCACTGGAAACACATGATGTTCCAGGAGGTAGCAAAGGACACACACACACACACACACACACACACACACACACACACACACACACACACACACACACACACACACACACACACACACACACACACACACACACACACACACACACACACACACACACACACACAGAAAGCATAGGGGAGACGTAGTTATATACTTGTCAGTGGTGCTTTAGTGTACTGGCTCTATGTGCCCTCTGGGGTGTGATGAATATATCAGGATATGTCAAAACCCACCTCCCCACAGTATCCAGGTAACCCCCACTTGGCCCCACGGCGGCCTATCAAAGTAGGCCAGATGAAAGCCTGACCCGGGGAGGCGTGCTCACTTAACCAAACAGTGGCATATGCTGCTGAGTCTCCTCACCGTACAGAGGAGATGGATAACTAGCAGATGGAGGCCAGGCTGGCTGGGTAGTAGAGGCTATGGCAGGGGGTAGAGAGGGCTGGGTAGTAGAGGCTATGGCAGGGGGGTAGAGAGGGCTGGGTAGTAGAGGCTATGGCAGGGGGGTAGAGAGGGCTGGATCGTAGGGGCTATGGCAGGGGGTAGAGAGGGCTGGGGAGTAGGGGATATGGCAGGGGATAGAGAGGGCTGGGTAGTAGGGGATATGGCAGGGGGTAGAGAGGGCTGGGTAGTAGAGGCTATGGCAGGGGGTAGAGAGGGCTGGGTAGTAGAGGCTATGGCAGGGGGTAGGGAGGGCTGGATAGTAGGGGCTGGGTAGTGGCATGGGGGGTAGAGAGGGCTGGGGAGTAGGGGATATGGCAGGGGATAGAGAGGGCTGGGTAGTAGGGGATATGGCAGGGGGTAGAGGGCTGGGTAGCAGTGGGGGGATAGAGAGGGCTGGGTAGTAGGGCTGTGGCTGGGGGTAGAGAGGGCTGGGTAGTAAGGGATATGGCAGGGGGTAGAGATGGCTGGGTAGTAGGGGATAGAGAGGGCTGGGTAGTATGGCTGGGTAGTATAGAGAGGGCTGGGTAGTAGGGGGGGGGTTGAGAGGGCTGGGAAGTAGGGCTGTGGCAGGGGGTAGAGAGGGCTGGGTAGTAGGGGATATGGCAGGGGTAGAGAGGGCTGGGGGGGTTGAGAGGGCTGGGAAGTAGGGCTGTGGCAGGGGGGTAGAGAGAGCTGGGTAGTTGTTGTTTTGAGTGTATTGCGGGGTGCAACTCAATGGCTACCCGTGAGCTTCTCTCTCGCCCCATACAAAAGGGAAAAGGGAAAGTACAAAAGGGAAAAGGGATAGTACAAAAGGGAAAGTACAAAAGGGAAAAGGGAAAGTACAAAAGGGAAAAGGGAAAGTACAAAAGGGAAAGTACAAAAGGGAAAAGGGAAAGTGGAAAAGGGAAAAGGGAAAGTACAAAATGGAAAAGGGAAAGTACAAAAGGGAAAAGGGAAAGTTCAAATGGAAAAGGGAAAGTACAAAAGGGAAAAGGGAAAGTACAAAAGGGAAAAGGGAAAGTGGAAAAGGGAAAAGAGAAAGTACAAAAGGGAAAGTACAAAAGGGAAAAGGGAAAGTGGAAAAGGGAAAAGGGAAAGTACAAAAGGGAAAGTACAAAAGGGAAAAGGGAAAGTACAAAAGGGAAAAGGGAAAGTACAAAAGTACAAAAGGGAAAGTACAAAAGGGAAAAGGGAAAGTACAAAATGGAAAAGGGAAAGTACAAAAGCGAAAAGGGAAAGTACAAAAGCGAAAAGGGAAAGTACAAAAGCGAAAAGGGAAAGTACAAAAGGGAAAAGGGAAAGTACAAAAGCGAAAAGGGAAAGTACAAACGGGAAAAGGGAAAGTACAAAAGGGAAAAGGGAAAGTACAAACGGGAAAAGGGAAAGTACAAAAGGGAAAAGGGAAAATAAAAAAAGGGAAAAGGGAAAGTGGAAAAGGGAAAATAAAAAATGGAGAAGGGAAAGTGGAAAAGGGAAAAGGGAAAGTACAAAATGGAGAAGGGAAAGTACAAAATGGAGAAGGGAAAGTACAAAAGGGAAAAGGGAAAATAAATAAACAGTTTCCACCTCATTTTGTGGGCAGTGTGCATATAGTCTGTCTTCTCTTGAGAACCAGCTCTGCCTACGGAGGCCTCTCTCAATAACAAGGCTATCCTCACTGAATCTGTACATAGTCAAAGCTTACCTTCATTTTGGGTCAGTCACAGTAGTCAGGTATTCTGCCACTGTATACTTTCTGTTAATTCCAGTTTGCTCTGATTTTTGGTTCATTCTTTCCAATGTGTCAAGTAATTATCTTTTTGTTTTCTCATGATTTGGTTGGGTCTAATTGTGCTGCTGCCCTGGGGCTCTGTGGGCACCAGGACCAGCTTGCTTAGGGGGCTCTTCTTCAGGTTAATGTTTCTGTAGGTGATAGATTTGTTATGGAAGGCTTGGGAATCGCTTCCTTTAAGGTCTCTTTTCTAGATTTTGATAATTAGTGGTTATCGTCCTAATATATATATTTCTCTCTCTCTCTCTCTCTCTCTCTCTCTCTCTCTCTCTCTCTCTCTCTGCCAAATAAGGGGCTGTGGTTTGCCAGATGTACTACTTACTGTAGCATAACTGTAACGTTCTAATGAGGTCTGCTCTTCTCTCTCTAGGCCTGTTGGCATGCTGAGCTGAACTAACTGGTCATTGATATTCATATCTGGTTTCTGCTGGACCAAGGTGATGATGTCCTGCTTAACGACCCCAACATTATAATCAGGTCCTACTCACTGTATGGTTCCAGACCGAACGGTTGCCGTGGCAACAACCAGTCTACCCACACAACGTTGTATCACTGTGGAACATTTATGACTGGATGAACTGTAGATCAAGTGTCTATCCATGATATTCCTTGTGGGGAAAAATAGGAGGATAGTGACCCTTTGTTATGTGAACACTTACAGAAATAGACTTAAAATTAGCATTTTCATGTCAATCAATGGAAAGAAATGACCTTTCATCAGATAAGGTCAAGGGTTCGTTGATCTTTCTGCCTGAACAGTGAGGATGAATAGTGTCTGAGTTCAACAGTGGGCGGAATGAGAGGAGAAGGAATGGAGAAAGTGAACAGGAATGGAGGAAGGGAGAGGGAAATGGAAGAATACACTGAATATTACCGTGAGTTAGCTGAATGTTGACATAGATGGAGTCCTTGTCTATAATTCTACTGCTGATGAATATACTGCCAGAGGCAGAAGGATGGTTGTTTAGAAGGATGGCCTTGATACATTTGTCCATGACACAAACACAAGGTACATTTTATTGTGACACAGCCATAGGGCCAATCCAGAGAACAGGATGTGATGTAAATACCAAGGTCGATATCTACAGTGTCTTCAGAAAGTGTTCACACCACTTAGTTTTCTCCACGTTTTGTTGTGTTACAGCCTGATTTTAAAATGCATTCAATTGAGAATTTGTGTCACTTATATTCACCCAGTTCCCCATAATGTCTAAGTGGAATTTTGTTTTTTGAAAATGTTTGATATAATACAAATTAAAAGCTGAAATATCGATAAGAGTCGATAAGCATTTAACCCTTTTTAAGCCTAAATAAGTGAAGAAAAGAAAGAGAAGTGCCTTGTATGGCAAGTGTGAGTTTAATGGTTGTGATGTAAGTAAAGTGAAAATGGATCAACAACATTGAAGTTACTCCACAATACTAACCTAAATGACAGAGTAAAAAGAAGGAAGACTGTACAGAATACAAATATCCCAAAACATGCATCCTGTTTGCAACAAGGCACTTAAGTAATACTGCAAAAACAATGAACTTTGTGTCCTGAATACAAAGCGTTATGTTGCGGGCAAATCCAACAAAGTACATCACTGAGTGCCACTCTCCATACTTCCAAGCAGGGTGGAGTCTTCTTCCTAGAGGGAAACCTGGTTAAGTCTGCTTTTCAGCAGACACTGGGAGACAAATTCACCTTTCAGCAGGACAATAATCTAAAACACAAGGCCAAATCTACCAGATCAAATCTTGCTTATCAAGACAACATTGAATGTTCCTGAGTGGCCTAGTTACAGTTTTGAGTTAAATCGACTTGAAAATCTATGGCAAGACTTGAAAATGGTTTTCTAGAAATGATCAACAACCACCAGGGCTTGAATATATTTAAACAAATAATCATTGGCATATATTTTACAATCCAGATGTGCAATGCTCTTAGAGACTTACCTCAAAAGACTGACACCTGTAATCACAGCCAATGGTGATTCTAACGTGTATTTTCTCAGGGGGGTGAATACTTATCTAATCAAGATATACTGTAGTACTAGTTCATTTTCCATTCATGTTTTATAAATGTTACAATTTTTCATCTACTTTGACAGAGTATTTTGTGTAGATTTGTTGACCAAAAATGGCAATAAAATCCATTTGAATCCCACTTTGTAACACAGCAAAGTGTTGGAAAAGTAAAGAGGTGTGAATACTTTCAGAAGGCAATGTATTTCTATTTCATATTCTATTATTTGTGTTGGTCTGCTGGGTCAAATAGTATTTGAGGAATCTGCAAGAAATGTGGACAAATCATTTCTAGCATTTGGATAAAATAACCAATATGGCAAGAATAGACTTTACCTGATGTTTCCCAATATTTTCCTGTCCTGTGGTATTCTGGGCACGAGTTTATTTAGAGAGAAGGGGTTACGGAAGTGGAAATTATGTCATGCTCGATTTCTCTCAGCCAGTGAAAAAAGCAATTTAAGTGGGGACACATTTCTTAAAATAATTTTGAATGTTTTTCCAGCTCCTTCGACTTGTTTTCTCAGTCTGATGAGGCTGTGTCGGCTCTCAGTCAGAAGAAAAAACGTTACTCCTTCTACTTTGTCTCTGTGTAAATTAAACACTATCCCAATGACAGGGTGGATTATTTTCCCTCAAAATAAGTTTTGTGACCCAAGGATATCCTATCTGTTTTTACCTTGTTTAAACCTCCATGTTCTTCTTGCAGGCTCCAGTGATCTGGCAAAAGAGAGGGGGGATTGTATTTGTGTGATTTGCCTTTTCAAAGCTGCCTGTTTCCTTTGGCACAGCCACAGAGTGCTTTTCTCTCTACTTATTAACTGCCTCCTGGGTCTCTTAACTTTTTCTTGGAGCCCTGTTTCGCCAACTTTAACGATCTGGTTTTTCATCAACATGATTTAGTTTCCAGAGGTTACAGTGTGCTGGGGGACCTCAGGGCCTCCTCTCTGTATCGCCAGGGTTCCTTCCTGCTGGTGGATTTTCAACGCTCTGTCAATACATTGGGTATTTAACAAAGGAGGCAGGAGTTTCCACTCAAGTGTGGTTTCAGTAATGTTATTACGCTATTATAAACAGTGAATATTTGAAGCGTTATTTACATTTACATTACATTTAAGTCATTTAGCAGACGCTCTTATCCAGAGCGACTTACAAATTATCCAGAGCGACTTACAAATTGTTATGAGTTGTTACTTACAGGATGGTTGGAACTCAGCCAGCCAGTAGAATGGAGATTGTAGTTACAAGCTGATGAAACTTGCTGTTCCATGACCATGTGTACAATGCAATGCATAGAGAACATACCAGTATACAGGCATGAACTCTCCCTACAGATGTTCCTCTGCACAGTCACAGTCACAAAGCCAGAGAGACATGCACCGTGTATATGTACAACATGTCAGCTATTCCGATTAGAACCAGATGCAAAGTACAAGCTGTTTCCACAAAGAACCTTCTGTTCACGGGAGATATCCAGATGAAGGATATCAGATAACAAGACTAGAACAAACCAACTCCCAACTTCAGAAAACAAACTGACTACAATAATCCTTACATCTGTGGCGGGTTACATTTACATCCGTCTTTCATATGAGGCATTGAGGCACAAAGCAGTTTGATTTGACCAGAAGGAGCGGAAAACATTTCTATCAGTCTCAGTCTCAACTCTGCTTTCTAAACAGGGCCAATTAGGATGACGAATGACTTGCACCTTGGCAAGAATCCCACGAGAGGGTGAATCTACAACTGGGATAAGAACACAAACAAACAAAAACACAGACAGACTGGCAAAGAACTGGAATGATTCAGCTCTGGAATCCCCCTTCAGTTTATCATCTCCGACACAATGTTCTATTTGAGGAGATCTCTAGCAGGGGGTTTAATGTATAAAGGATGACGGCTGAATGGAAGCAGTGTGTTATGGGATGATTGAGGGGAGAAGGAGAGAAGCAATGCTTCTGCTGATTGCCTCTTATTGAGCACAGGTGCCTCTGGGACAGTAGTCACGAGGTGCTCTGCTGTGCTCCAACCAAAAGTACCCCCTCGGGGTCCTACCGCCCTTTGCCCATACAACCCAGTCCCTCCCCATGTGGCAGCATCACCCAATCCCCATACACACCCACCAGGCCCGTGCCATCACTCCATACCCAGTTCCCCAAACATCCAGGGTATAACCCATGGGACCAGGAACCCATCCCCATACACCCTCACCCAGTCCCATGGTATTCCCTCTGAATTCCCAAGGTTCATGTATGGAACCTGAAGTGAATCAAAATGGAACAATGTCTTCTCTCACATTCACAATCTACTCCATTGGCTATATATGGAGTGTGAAAATGAATTCATTTATCTTGCCACATTGTTCCATTATGCTCAATTATGCTATGACCCTCATTTGTGCACCGGTATAATGTTCTCACATATACCATTAATTCATTACATCTAAACAGACAGAAGATCCAATATAGCATAACGTAGCTGAGAGTGCTTTATAAATCTGTTAAGAAAACTCATTAATAAGCACATACCCTCAGGACAGAATTAAGATATCATTATCTTTTTTTGTGAGTCTATATTTATAAATGAATTTCCCCTAGGTCAAACGCAGCCTTGGGGCTCTCTAATTTGTTTCCTCTGTTGTAAATCAGGATGATAATTATGTTGAATGGCAGCAAAATTCATCCTCATTTTTTATGACTTGTATATTATGTGTATGTGATAGACATCATTAATATTTGTTCAGAATTGTAATTAAAAAATCCTCCCTTTGTCTCTCTCTTGCTCTATCACTACCTTGCCCTCTCCCTCCCTTCTTTCCTCCCTCCGCTCTCTCTCAATACCTCTCTCCCAGTCTCTCCCTCCATCGTTCTCTGTCTCTCTCATTCTCTTTTTATTATGGTATGGTATGTGGTTATCAGTGGTTGAGTGGCCCGTAGCCTACGCAAGGTCTACTGAACCCAGGCTCTGATAAAAAAAAAAAGAGTTATGGTCAGTGATGAAAATAATTGATTTTCAATTTCCTCCACAATGACTGCATCATTGCCAACGACTCAGGCAATTTGGCCTACATTACTGTGCCAGAACGGGGCCGTAGATCAGGGTGACAGCCGTCTTAACCTGGAGGGGTGCTTACATTGAGGAGAAATTAAGAGAGATATTCAGTGGGAGATATCCTTTTACTGCTGGTGTGGATCTTGGAAATAGGCCCTGTTCTGTGGAGGATTGCTTGGTTATCACAAAATAAAAAATGTGTGTGCTGCTACTCTTGTGTTTAGATTTTTCAAGGAGCTTGTATTTCTTTGTGCTGACTGCCCTGTGATGTGATGGACAGAAGTGTTTTGTAGCTCTGACCGTGCTTTACTACCTTGGAATGCATCTGTTTTTATTCCTCATGAAATCAATAGAAATCCATGGAGCTACAGTATTTTCTGCTTTTAAAACATGAAGAATAGCATTTCTTCCCAGTCTAATGGAGTCTCTCTCTGTCCCTCGCCTTAGTCTGCTACAGTGAGCTTATGCTCTCATTATCAGTGATACCTGGGTCACATTAATTAGGACACATCGTAGTTCAGGTAGTCCCTCCCCATTTCGTGTCTCTAGCTGGAGGTTCCTGATGGCACAGGGGCCTGTCGTGTGTGTGTGTGTGTGTGTGTGTGTGTGTGTGTGTGTGTGTGTGTGTGTGTGTGTGTGTGTGTGGGCGGGGAGAGTTGCGTCGCGAGAGACAGTGGAGCAGGTCAGACAGACTGACAGGACCCAGGTTGGTGGTGGGGAGAGAGCCTTTCATCATCATGCCTCCTTCCTTCACCCGTCAGCCCAGTCTGTGTGTGCCCGCCAGCTCCTGCCACCGCTGTCATCACTATAAATGTCACCCTGGCCACAACGCTGTGAGGACGAGGGCTGTTTGTTTTTACCCAGACAGACCTGACACACACTTGGTTTGTTTTTACTGGCTGTCTTCCTGGTAATCGACACCAGGGATGGAGGCTTGTTTATCTGCTGCTGCAAAAGCTTCTTCTCAGTGGCATCTCACTGTTGGATGGTGTTGGGTTGCTCCCAAGTTTTCGGGGTGTGTGTGTGTGTGTGTGTGTGTGTGTGTGTGTGTGTGAGTATGTGTGTGTGTGTGTGTATTTGTGAGTGTGTGTGCATTTAAGAGGTTGGGGTTGCCTACGAGCTGCTTTGAAAGCGATAGCATTTTACAAAGTCACAGTTCTCCTGCAGGTCACAGTATACAGTGATTCCAATGAGAGACCATCGACACGCCGATCAGATCGTGACGGTGGGAGTAGACGTGGTCTTAGACTTAGCTTTCAAACAGGCAATACCGATCATCATTCAATTCCTACCGCACATCATGCACTTATCCCCAAAATCTATTTCTCTCTCTAGTCATTATCTGTAAAATGGAGTCTATTAGCTGACAGGTTGCTATTACACTGAACAACAATAAACACGACATGCAACAATTTCAAACATTTGACATATAAGGAAATCAGTCAATGTAAATAAATTCATTAGGCCCTAATGTATGAATTTGACATGACTGGGAATACAGATATGCAGCTGTTGGTCACAGATACCTTAAAGAAAGGTAGGGGCACGGATCAGAAAACCAGTCTGTATCTGGTCTGACCGTGATTTACCTCATGTAGCACAACACATCTCCATCACATAGAGTTGATCAGGCTGTTGATTGTGGCCCGTGGGATGTTGTCCCATTCCTCTTCAATAGTTGCTGGATATTGGTGGGAACTGTAACACACTGTCGTACACGTCGATCCAGAGCATCCCAAACTAGCTCATTGGGTAACATGTTTGAGTATGCAGGCCATGGAAGACATGGGGCCGAGCATTTTCATGCTGAAACATGAGGTGATGGAGGCGGATGAATGGCACGACAGCCGGCCTCAGGATCTCGTCACGGTATCGTTGTGCATTGTTGTCCATAGCTTATGGCATCGTACCATTACCCCGCTGCCGCACTCTGTTCACAACATTGGCATCAGCAAACCACACGACGCCATATGCTCTTTCTGCCATCTGCCCGGTACAGTTGAAACCAGGATTCATCTGTGAAGAGTACACTTCTCCAGTGTGCCAGTGGCCATCGATGGTGAGAGTTTTCCCACTGAAGTCGGTTACGACACTGAACTGTAGTCAGGTGAAGACCCTGGTGAGGACGACGAGCAAGCAGATGAGCTTCCTGTTCATGCAGCTTATGCAGTTTTATATTGGGGAGTTTTTGTTGAGTAGGCTGCTAGCATTGTGATTACTGGTCTAATGAAGCCAGAGAGTTGATGTGTCTGTTTTATGTGTATATTTTGTATTTTTGCATTATTGCGGCATCGAAATTGTATATTAGCCTATAGATTGTTTGTCTGACAACGTCACGTAAACATTGTGTGTGCTTCAATGGGGTAGAAGTCAGCCTTTTGTTGTGATTCTGGATGGCCAGATTGCTAGCCAG
This sequence comes from Oncorhynchus nerka, assembly GCF_034236695.1. Taxonomy (NCBI): domain Eukaryota; kingdom Metazoa; phylum Chordata; class Actinopteri; order Salmoniformes; family Salmonidae; genus Oncorhynchus; species Oncorhynchus nerka. Next base: position 68,327,782 of record NC_088417.1, read on the forward strand.
AGTGACAAACTGCCACGTGGAGCTTGTTTCAGCATGTTTCATCATGTTATTGATACCACGTCTTGTTTTGAGGTGTTTGACTGACTGTTTTGACTGTAACAATATTTTTGAGAGACAACAAGTCGCTATTGTGCAAATGTAAATGTTTTCAATAAACAAAATATAGAAATGTCGGGATCCCTGTTATCGCCGTTAAACCCTAGATAGGAAGGTACTGCCTCAACATCTGGAGATGGACCTGAAATGAAATAAAACCCCAAATTCCATAATTAAGACCTGGCAGGGGATCCATATTAGGACATCCTCAGCCCTCGCCGTGATCCTAGTCTCAACTGTGCACTAGTGAAGCAGAACTGAGGACAGATGATATCCTAATAGGGATGCCGTACACCAGTGGAAATTAGTTTTGGTTCACACATCACCTGGTCCATGGTGGGAGGTGTGATTAAACCAGTCCCAAGGTAGCCATCGCCTTTTATAGGCAAACACATTACTTCCATCTAACTGGCAATAGCTTTACACATTATTTAAATTAGGCCAAAGTGGTAGTTAACCGCTCCATGAAATGCTACCTTTTAAACCCCGTCATAAAAAGGCTGTTCCCTAATTCTACATTTTTTTTTTTTTTTGCAAAATGTTGCTTTGTTACATCTACTGATATAAACCATACACACGCTAGACAATCTGAACCCACCCTTACTATAATTTTTTCACCATAAATATTCCAGAATGCAAATGTTTATCCCCACATCCGCTCCACATCAAAAATTCACATTGTTGTGATTCTCTATTCCTAATTGCCTAGTGATTTAGCTCATCTCAAGCACTTGGCAGATCGATGTAGAATAGAGACTGTGACTGTTTGTGGATAAATGAGGCTCCTCGCTGTTCAAAGCTTCTTTGGCTGCTGGCTGAGAAGAGATCTGCCAGCAGCCATTAGAGCCCTGTGATTAAACAGTAGAAAAAATCAATGGTTGAATCCCTCAGATCCCTAAGCGCGATGTATTAGTGTTGTAAAGCACATTCCACTCAAGGTGGCAGATGAACGCTCTCTCAGACGCATAAAATGACTCCTCTTTTAAATCCTCTTTAATGGTGTGTCTCCAATAGCCATTAAACGCTGCCTGCCAGATCGTCATTAGGCCACATCTCATTTCTTGTCAAATGGGCTTGTCAATGGCATTGATTCATACCCGTAGACTTCAAGTGGGAGCTTTTCTTTCCCATCCGGGAGCGTACAAGGCAAGGCTAGATTCACATAAAAGGCACTACAGGGTCTTCAACATCCATTCAAAGTTTCAAAGCCCCCTTTTCTCCCTCTTTGTTCCGGCAAAATGTATTTTATAGTTTAATGAAAGCGCATAACTCACAGTGCGAGCAACAGAGTGCCTCTATCACTAAACAAGATGATGCAGTCAAACTGAGGAAATGATCTCATGTCTTATTCAGAGGCCTGCTCCATGAAGGACTGTTAGGATTAATTGAATAGATTTGTCTTATTTTTCGTAAAATAATGTTGGGCACGTCTGCTTTTATGCAGCAGGCCAGTGAGAGCTTTTAAAGCCAAGATCTACATTAACTGGCTTAAACCATGAAAGCCAGTGTAGTCTAGATGTAGTGCACAATACTTTAGCAACTACTGAGTAAGCCAAGATGTACAGTATGATGTCTTTGGTGTTTTCATGAGAGAGTATTGCCGTGTATTGCTCTAGCGTTAATCTTGAAACTCACTAGTTCATATCCTCAATTCCACTAGTTTATATTCTGGTCGTTTTTGTGTGGTCTAACTTTCCATTACAACCATCCAGAAAAGCCTTTGACACCTCAACCCCAGCTGGCAGTTAAGCGACCGTTAAAATGTGTATCATTCCAGTTGTGAAGGTTAATTCATTTCACAAGTAATTGCACTTCAAGGTCCTTAATTTTAACGAGATCATTTAATCATTCAATTCCACGGCCATATCAATAAGGCCTGTCAGGGTTTTTCTTTATTAACCTTATAATTGTCAAACGTCATTACAGTCAATGGGCTCTAATGACAAGTTGAACACAGGTAATGATGGGCAGGACATAATGAAGGGATAGAGCGTTTAATTCCTCCTTTTGTGCTCGTCACAAAGTCAATTATAGGCCTCAGGTGGAGCGAGAAAGCTCTGTCGTTTCCCTCCTCTGCCACAGAGACAGGCTGCAGTAAATCCTTCTCCTCAAAGTCGGACTGAAAAGCAGCAAACCTTTGAATGAGTCACAGTGTGCTAAGAACATTCTCCTCCCTGCAGCCTGCTGTTTCTCTCTCTGGAATGGTTGGTTAGTCTATGGGCTTTCGATGCACTGCTATATTATTTTCTCAGAGCTAAAATGTTGATTCATATTATTTTGGTTGATTTAATCTCACCTCATATACATTTAATGGGCATTTGGCATTCGTCATAGGCAATTATGTGGAATGTCCTACTCGTCACATTCGAGGAAGCGCAATACAGGCCATGCTGCGGTAAAAGGTCAGCTGGGTCGAAACCACTGTCCGTGGTGCCATTTTACATTACGTGAGGAGAAACAAAGTCTTGGTTCTGTTAGAAAGACTGTGTATTACTGAGCCCTATAGCTATTCACATGCACACACATACACACACACACACACACACACATACACGCACACACACATACACACTGAAGTTTAGGCCTATCCCTGACAGATATCTTGTTTACCGCTTATGACAGTAGAGAAAAAATAGCTTGTGACAGTTTCTGATCAGCGCTGCTTCTGTGTTGTGAATATTTTAGTATTTAGATTACCTTCCGCAGGCCTGACTGAAGATTTGTCGGAATAGCTCAGACATGAGTCTAACGCTAAAACAGAGCAGGTGGGTTTTAAATAAAAGATGAGCAGTGAGGCTTTAGATAAGGACTTCAGCATGCATTTTTGATCTGAATGCTGTAGCTGAGCTGACACTGTGGGAGTGCTAGTAGTGTGCCTGTGGAATAACCAAGCTCGAGCACCGGGTGGCGCTGTTTGCCAATCAATGTGCTCCAATGGCCTGTACACACCAACCTCAGCCCTGCCTGCCTGCTTGGGTATTCCTGTTATGTTCTTCATTAAGTAACTAGCTACTGAGCCATATGGGGCTTTTTGTGCATTGCAAAGATAGAATCTGTCAGCGAGATTATGATCACCAGTATATCTGTCACCACTGTCTTGAACTAATATCCTCCATGGATATGGATCTATTATGGTGTTGTGTGTGATGAAGAGTCTGAGGAGTATAAAAAGGTAACAGAAGGTGTCCTTCAACCTTTATGCAACTCCAATAACACTCCTGTTTAATTATTAGAGTTGATGTCGTCAATCAAAGAAGGACTGATGTGTCCTTATGAGAAAACGTCATCAAACTTCTCTGCTTTGTCTGTAGACTAAAGCCACAACCACCACACTCCTCTTTCCTCCACAGTCTTTTTTAGGGGTTTATTGGGACTTTATATGGACTCCGCTCATGTCTGTTGGCAGAACAGACTGCAGTGTAGTAGGTAAGGGGTCATCCAGTGGAGAAGCAGGGGCCTGGGGAAAGGATGGATGGTTGCAGGGCTGTTGAGCTGCTTGTCTTGGCAATGCCTGGGAAGTTTGTGTTGGACAGAAAAGTGGTATATCAGACACTCTATTAACCAGTTGTGTGTGTGCTGTACCATCTCATGTTAGTTCAGGGAGTTTTTCAAACAGGACACAGACAGTTGAGCATGCACTGCACCTGCCATTCCTGTCCCATTCGTCTGGCTCAGTTTCACTGATTCCCTCTTTTCTACCTAACACGAACACGTGCACAAGCACATGCCCACACAAACACATGCCCATACACACACGCGGTCTCCTCCATCTTTCAATTGCACTCGCTCATTAAATCCCGCTCAGCCTGAAAGCTGAATGTAAACAGACACGGTTGGATAAGCCTCTCTAAATCCACATTAAATCCAGCCGTGTGAAGGAGCTTCAGTCACACGTATGTGTTGTTCTTCTACCCCACTCTCGGTGCACTAACCTCCATCACAGTGGCTTCATGGGGAGATTCTCATCAACTCCGTTCTAAGTTAAATGCATTGATCAACAATCGGGGGATAAATGATTATTTATATTATTATTATATATATTATTACTGATTATTAGTTTATAAATCGGAAGCATCCACCTCTCTGTGCTGTGTTTTTTATTTCACCTTTATTTAACCAGGTAGGCTAGTTGAGAACAAGTTCTCATTTGCAACTGCGACCTGGCCAAGATAAAGCATAGCAGTGTGAGCAGACAACACAGAGTTACACATGGAGTAAACAATTAACAAGTCAATAACACAGTAGGAAAAAAAGGGGAGTCTATATACATTGTGTGCAAAAGGCATGAGGTAGGCGAATAATTACAATTTTGCAGATTAACACTGGAGTGATAAATGATCAGATGGTCATGTACAGGTAGAGATATTGGTGTGCAAAATAGCAAAAAAGTAAATAAATAAAAACAGTATGGGGATGAGGTAGGTAAAAATGGGTGGGCTATTTGCCGATAGACTATGTACAGCTGCAGCGATCGGTTAGCTGCTCAGATAGCAGATGTTTGAAGTTGGTGAGGTGCATATGTGATGGAGCCAGCAGCAGTCCCAGGGCTCTGCCCCACCAGGAGAGCTCAGACCCAGGACTCCCTTCTCCCAGCTCTGTGATTAACTGAGGCACTACAGTGGCGATGAGTGGCGATGTACTGTGTGTCTGGGAGCACTCCCTAAAAGCAGCCCCTCTCCCAGGCTGCTCTACAACATGCCAAACCACGCTCTAGCTCTCTCAACACAGCGTGACAACAACCCTCGGCTGCCTTTTCTGGGCACATTTTGTCTTTGGCGCGGCAGCGCTTTTTGTGTTGTGTGTGTGTTGTGAAGTCCCCCTCTGCTCGTAGGTTTTAAGGCATAGCATTAGCATTTGTACATTTGCTCATGCAAGAGAATCTGTTGGAACGTATTCCCCAGCAGTGAACTAACGCTGTGGATCTTTCCCATGGTGCAGTTCAAAGAGAAAGAGAGAAGTGGCCAGATGGACTGGGGAGAAGTTCAGGCCTGCCAAAGCTCTCTCTCAACCACCTGCCACCACCTCTGCCAACACAGTACATCTCCATATGCATCCAGCCATTTTAATTTGCATCATCAAGCCACAGAGATGGCTGCTTCACTGTGGCACAGCGTTAACCCAGTATGGTGTCTTTTCTGGGTTGCACTTTATTTTGCTGTACAGAAATGATCAAGTATGTACGAATAAATTGCATGGTAAAATTGTAGCTAATTAAACTGTAATAAAAAAAAAATGTTGGGAGGGGGGGGGTTCTTGTAAGCATCTTCCCAATCATGAAAATCTTTCTGTAGTGCCTTATCGGTGCATGACAATGTGGTTTGAGAGATGTTAAAGAGAGAGTGAGAGAACGAAAGAAACTAATTTATTTATCACAGTGCCGATAGATTTGATGTTCAAACAGACTACTTTATTTTAGAGATGGGCTCACTCTGCCTGCCAAGCCAGGTCTTTACAAACTCCGCTCTAATCAAGAAGTGCTTTTCAAGCCAGATGAATCAATACACACTGTGAAGATTTGGCACCAACAAGGATTCAACGTTTACTGGGATCACACAGCAGATTTTTGTCCACAGTTAAATTTAATAAATATTTCTTACTCTGGTCCTTATTTTAAAATCTGAAACCGTATTTGGTATTTCAAATATATGTTTTATGTAATGATTTGTGCAACAAGAAAATTTGTCTTGTTAGCTTCAGAAAAGAGACATGATAGGGAGCCACTCAGGAGGGCTCTGTTATCCTCAATGCCAAACTTGTCAATTCAAATCTATGTTATTGAGTGAATGTTTAGTTTGCAAACACATCAGGCTTGGTACACTAAGGTCATCAATCAGACACTATTACCTCCAGTTCCTGGAGAACATGGTAATCTCTCTCTCTATCCCCCCCCCCCCCAGCCAGTTCAGTTCCATGGACATCTAATTGATATTGAATGAGTGGCGATGTACTGGCTGGTACTAAGCAGCAGAACAGGTCCAGTGGAGGCTACTGTTCTGTACCACCACCAGGCCAGCCCTGTGGTTCTGGCCCTGGCTCCACTACAGAAAGAAGGCTCATCAGCTTTGTCCAAAGGCACTTCTTCAGGCGTATAGAAAGGGAAAAAGAGAGGGAGAGAGAGAGAGAGAGGAAAGGAGGTGAGGAGGGCTTTAGGACTGGATCCAGCCACCATCTAAACATAATTCATTGTTGGTCCTCTGCTTATGAATGCAGTTCCCTTCCAGGATAAATGTTATTTCCACCCCCGGGCTGTGTGAGGCAGTGAGTGAGTAGAAAGCAGCAGCCGGGAGGAGGCCAAAGCTGTTGACAGACTGAGCTAACAAAGCAGAGCCACAACTGGGATCTGCAGAGCCAAATACTATGTTGTTACACTGCATGGATTGTTATGGAGTATTTCAAGAAATAGCCAGTCAATGGTTGTTAGCTTGTAATTCTAATGTCATGGCACATGCAAACTACTCACTTTCGAAATACACCCATTGAAAATATCCTCTGCAAGCTCCTTTTAGCTAGCTACCGGAAATGTTCATGGCAAAGCTCTGGGTGGATTTTCCGGCACCCAACTCCACCCTTTCCTCTCTGCCAAACTGACGTTGGTTTTAGTACAGGCGTGTATGCTGCAGCTGGAACATTGGTGCTTTGTGGGAGGCAACCAATTATTTAAATATACACACTAGATAACAGACATGGGGTGGTGTTTCGAAGACACAGTGCCTCCATCTTGGCACTCCCCCATCGCTGAACAAAATATTTTGGAAGCTATAGAAATGTATTTATTCATGTCTATATTTGTTTTTTCCATATTTATTATATTACAGATACCTTAATTAATGCTTACCATTTTTTATTTTATGCTGAACAAAAATATAAACAGAACATGTAAAGTGTTGGTCCCATGTTTCATGAGCTGAAATAAAAGTTGCCAGAAATGTTCCATACACACAAAAAACGTATTTCTCTAGAATTGTGTAAAAAAAAAATGTACATCCCTGTTAGTGAGCATTTCTACTATCCACCTGACAGGTGTGGCATATCAAGTAGCTGATTAAACAGCATGATCATTACACAGGTGCACTTTAAAATGTTCAGTTTTGTCACACAACACAATGCCATAGATTTCTCAAGTTGAGGGAGAGTGTATTGGCATGCTGACTGCAAGAATGTCCACCAGAGCTGTTGCCAGAGAACGGAATGTTAATTGCTATACCATAAACTGCCTCCAAAGTCGTTTTATAGAATTTGGCAGTACGTTCAACCGGCCTCAAAAGTGCAGACCACTTGTAACTACGCCAGCCCAGAACCTCCACATCCGGCTTCTTCACCTGCAGGATCGTCTGAGACCAGCCACCCGGGCAGCTGATGAAACTGAGGAGTATTTCTGTCTTTAAGGTCCTTTCGTGGGGAAAAACTCATTCTGATTGGCTTGGCTTTGCTCCCCAGTGGGTGGGCCAGTCTCCCAAATTGGTGGGCCTATGCCCTCCTAGGCCCACCCCTGGCTGTGCCCCTACCCAGTCCATAAATTAGGGCCTAATGAATTTATTTTGACTGATTTCCTTATATGAACTATCAGTAAAATCGTTGAAATTGCTGCATTTTGCCTTTATATTTTTGTTCAGTATATTATGTGAGCTAAACATAAAACCTTTAAAATAAAATAAATGTATTAAAACAAATCCTTGAAGTATATATTTATTTTAAGTACTAATGTGACTTTCCCCACTACAACAAAATAATACTTAAATACATGCAATTTTGTCCTTGAATTTAACTGAAGTAATGTAGAAATCAATGTATTCCTATTGAGGACTGCTTCTTCGGAGGAGTGCCAATATGGCCGACTGGTGGTTTCAAGGCCTCTCATTGGCCAATTCATAGCATCAGCAATTCAAGGTTTCTCTACATCATTGGGGGCAACCCATCTGTCTAGAGAGACTAATATGACACAGAGAGCGAGACAGACCAAGACTAATAGTGGTGTTTGGATTCTGCTCAGTACTTTTCAATATCATATCATCTCACTAATCATCTGCCTTTGGCAGCTGATGTGCTGTTGTTACGTGTGCTGCGCTAATAATGCATGAGAGAGGCTGAGTGATCTGAGCATCCCCTTTATAACACACAGTAGTCCTGTTGACGGCTGACAGCTGCTTTCGTCTCCCAGAACATTCCGCCACGTTGTGTTACTGTCAGAGGAAGCTGAGAAAAGCCTGTTTGATTTCTCATTTACTACAGAGAGGGTATCTGGAACCCAGAATGGAAGTCATTAATTCCAGAGATTTGCCAGTCAACGTTTTCTCTCTCCAAACCAGATGGAACATAAACAAACACAATCACTCGCAAATGAGTCCAAATGAGATGTGACAGTTGTATTGAGCTTCATTTATTAGCAGTGATTATGTGGGCCCTGCTTTTCCCTGGCAGCACGCGGGCACAGCAGAGCAGAGATGACTGAGCCTAAATAAAAAAGGAAATCAGTGGGTTTATGAAAAGTGGATATTATTAATAGTGATGGTAGAGCTGAAGGCATGATGAGATTCATGTAAGTGCTTTATGCAAGACATTATTTTGTGTTACATTGAGCACTAAATTCAAGCTTCTTGGGCCCTATATTTTCCAAGCACTGCTGCTCCCATAGACTCCATCGACTATTGTGACAGCATGGCATTAATGCACACTATGAATTTGAATGTGCCATTTTGGGGTTTGGTAATAACCATAATGAGAAAATATGAGGACAGTCGCTGGCATGTTTTGATCCACAAAATGTTTATCTATTTGGAGTGGGTGTAGAAAGATCATTGGAAAATATACTTTATCCAAATCCCTTATAAAAAATGCATGAAATGACTTCCTTTAATCAGTACAGTAATAGACACAGGGGACATTGTATGGAAAGGAAAATGTAATGCCATGGCTTAAATCAATCCTTGCCAATACATCACTTTCATCCACCATCGACCTAGTGACTTCATGATCTCTTTAAAATGGAATCTGCATTGCTTTTCCATGTCATTAACTACCACACTGACACACACAGATTGCAGGCAGTAACACAACATCAGCCCTGTTTCTATAGGTCTTGACATAGCCTCAAACACAAGCACAGCAGTGTGCGCGTGAAGCTATGAAGGGAAAACGCAGTAGGCCAGTGAGCACATCCTCAGGCACATAGTCTGCAGAAGTCTCCACTTGAGCTGAGTCCTATTTACCACCTCAGCTAAGCTAGTCACCCTCTACACACACGCCTACACAGTTCCCCGGGAAGGAAGACACTGATTGACTGGCTGACTGGTGGTAGAGCAGTCAGACATGATGCCAGTTCGCTTTGCCTCAGTCTCAGCATGGACTCAAGCGTTAGGCTAGTTGTTCCCTCTGTTAAGCTCCTAAATTTAGAACTGAATATAAATAGTCAATCTAATAGATTATTTTGGTTATTTGCAGGCACCACAGTGTTGACTCATAGTTGAATTAACCACATTTCTAATACGGCCAACAGTGTGATGATCTGATAATGGAAAGGTTATTTAGTGAACATAAGCAGCATGATTAGCCTACTTCTTATCAACAGTGCAGTACAAACCATGCTACTTGATTATCAATGTAGCTTGACAGGCTCTCCCCGTTTCTCATCTCCTGAGGTGCATATGTTTGATGACTGCGATCATATACCAATAATCTGCATTTTATGCATCTGCATGTATGACAAGTCCAGAGGGAGCGAGGGAAAGACAAAGAAGGGAGAGAGACTGAGGAAGGGAGGGAGAGAGAATGGCATTGATGTTGATCTCTGTTTACACCTGGCTGACAGATTGTCATTAATCTTGGGAGGCAGCATGGAGAACATTGAGGAACCAGATTTCATAGCACATTAGCATGGAGGGATTCACCTGTCACCTGAGTGAGGCAGAGCTGTATAATCATGGAATTCATTTAAATGCCTAGATCAATATTGAAAGCCTGGAATGACTGATGGCTGGGGGTGAATGGGCTGCTCCTAGTGATTAAATTAGTTGCTTGGTTGGTTCCTTCGTCCTGGGTTTGTCAGTGATTCCCTAGGAGTACGGTGAAGTTGCCCCTATAGATGCTGATCTATAGGGGCAACTTTACACACTAATGGTTAAGGTTAGGATTGGGGAAGGGAAAGCTTATCCTAGATCTGTTCCTAGGGGAAACTAGAGATACAGTACACAGAGGTGAGAGGTCAGAGGAGAAAGGGATGGAAACTGGGCGGAATTGCTGATATCAATAATTAAACTTGTTATCCCATGTGATCCAGTCTATGACCTGTGTGGCATTTTTTATGCAGGTTGGCATTTATTGAGAGGCAGCACTGCAGAGTGGTCATTAGCTGGCACAGCCTCAAACAGGGTTGGGTAGGTTACTTTCTAAATGTAATCTGTTACAGTTAATAGTTACCTGTCCAAAACTGGATAACCCAAACTAAGTAATGTAATCTGATTACTTTCAGTTACTTTTGGATTACCTTACCCTTAAGAACCATTAGAAGAAGACAAAAATTAAGGTTAGGGCTAGGCATTTTTGTCTTCATTAATTTTTTACGATATAGCATATTTTGTCAACTGGCCCATTTAGCGGAAACCTCTCAGTTCTGCCTCCAGGACAAGACTCATGACTTGAACGTCAACCTGCATTCTTTTGGTATTGCTGATGCCATTATATTTAGCGGAGTGCTGAAAAAATATTATTGATAAGCGTTTCTCTATTAGATAATTCAGAGCCATTGATAAACGATTGGAGGGTTGAAGCTTATTGACTAAGCTTCATTAATCAGTGAAATCACTTCCGTTTTCAACAATCTTGGTCTTTTTCCAACTTTTACTACTCCACATGTTCCATCCTTTGCACAGGTTTGTTTTGCAAGCTGTGTAATGGCCTCGATTAACATAATTTGCATATTCAAATTGAAAACAATAGACAAGAACAACAGATGAATAGTGTTAATTAGGCTGTTTGAAGAAGCTCTGTAATTGTGTTAGCTGTAGCGTTAAGCAGAGTAGCGTGTTCAGGGTTGTGTGAGGCAAGCTGTCAGCCTGCCAGGCTGGTGCTCAGGGCCCAGTTTTTCTAAACTTTTAATCAAGATCAGAATGATGCGTATTCTCTAATCCTCTTTTTTGCTGTCCAGGATCAGATCCATGTGGCTGGTTTTTGAGCAGTTTTTTTTCTCCAAAAAATAATCGGATAGGATCCCTCTGATTCAGATACCACTGTCTTAAGGTCACAGGATCCGGATGTTCAGTCCTTTGAATAGGCATACACCGAGCCATCTACTGAAAAGGTTACGGTACTACTTCTACACTTTCATAGTGAAACAGATATGAGATAATCTACATTAATAAAAGTACTTAGATTAAAAAGAGTCTGCATATCACTTATGTATTGGTTGTAGTGCCTTTCACCGTTCTAAATCCACCCTGAATCCACCCTTCCAGTGGGATCAACATAATCCTGATTTTCAGCATCAAAACTATCCTAATCACCTTTGAAAAACGCAAAAATAAAATTGTATCCTGATTAAAGGTCAGATTGGATTACCAAATCTGATCCCCCCCTATCCGGAGGATCAGAATCAAATAGTTCAGTTTTGAAAAACCCAATTCTCACGTTTAATCCAATCTGATTGCCAAAATCCGATCAGATAACTTTTGAAAAACTGGGCCCTGGGGTGGAGATATCAGGTGGAGATTGGGATCAAGATCCAGGATCAGGATACATGATCAACACAGCTAAATAACACGTCAGGATCAACACAGCTAAATGACAATCCAGTATCAACACAGCTCAGTGACGATCCAGTATCAACACAGCTCAATGACGATCCACTTGTATTACCTACCCGGTAGGTGTAGTTCATTGTTTTCAAGTCATTTGCTCTCAAGTCACTGACGAGTGGGTCACTACAGCCTTGAAATCCGTGACACGATCTGATTGTGTCAATCTAATACGCTAATTGAAAGCAACCCTTAGCCACTTTTCATCAGTGAAGGGAGACTGCACCCGTGAACTGATTCTGGTATAATTAGAATGCAGAGGCGGCTTCAATCACAAGAGGCAAATATTTTCACTCTCATTAAAGTACGCATTAAAGATAGACACTGTGGCATTGAACAAGATAATCTCTAAGGTTTGTTAGAAGTGGTACATAGCACAATTCCCCTCCTGTGATCCAGGGAGACCTCTCTCCTCCTCCTCCGCAGTAAAGTGAGTCTAAAGAGACCCCTTTGATTTCAGATCATTTCTTCCATCCTCCAGCCTGAATATAAATTGAAAGGCCTGACTATTTTTAAGAACAAAGCTCGGTTCTTGCTGAACAAGGAAAAATAATACTTTGGTTTTCTTTCTCTACTATTACTCAGTGTGAATAAGGTTGGTTGCACCGAAGGAAGGTGCCTGTTGGGATGTGTGTGCTGTGTGGATAAAATGGGGTTTATTAAGGGCTGAAGGATGTTTTCCATAGCTGATTCATCTGGATATACTGCGTTTAGTGTGTGGAGAAACTCTCACATACTTGGCATTGGTTATAAATATACACTGTATATATGTATAACTGTATATCTTCTTAGCTAGACGAGTAGTACAACTTGCATGCAGTTCATTTCTTTATCAGCTCAGTGAACTCGAGTTACAAAGTGGCGCTGGAGGAGATGGCCACCGTTTTACGGTCTCCTAACCAATTGTGCTATTATGTGTTTTTTTTCACAATATTTTATAAATGATTTTGTAGATAATGTTTCTGCAACCGTATCTTACGGCAGAAAAGAGCTTCTAGATATCAGGACAGCGATCACTCACCTCGAATTAGACAAAGATTTTTTCAACAACAACAACAGCAAGCAGGACTCCCATGATATTCTCCAAACACCCCACAGGGCAGACATCCCAATTATTCGCAAAAGGAAGCGACGCAGAGGACAAAGAGCCAGATGCCTTGTCCGGACCCCTCAGAAGACAACTAGGAAAGCTGCCGTTACCGTCAATATTACTCGCCAACGTGCAGTTATTGGACAATAAATTAGATGAGGTACGATCACGAATATCTTACCAACGGGACATCAAAAACTGTAATATCCTATGTTTCACGTAATCGTGGCTGAATGACAGCATGGATATTCAGCTAGCGGGATACACGCTGCACCAGGATAGAACAGTGCACTCCGGTAAGTCTGTGCAAATTTGTAAACAACAGCTGGTGCACGAAATCTAAGGAAGTCTCTAGATTTTGCTCGCCTGAAGTAGAGTATATTGTGAAAAATTGCAGGCCACACTACTTGCCTAGAGAGTTCTCAGCTATACTTTTCATGGCTGTTTATTTGCCACCACAGACAGATGCCGGCACTAAGACCGCACTCAGCCAGCTGTATAAGGAAATAAGCAAACAGGAAACCACTCACCCAGAGGCGGCGCTCCTAGTGGCCGGAAACAATAATGCAGGGAAACTTAACTCAGATCTACCAAACATGTTAAATGTGCAACCAGAGGGAAAAAAAATCTAGATCACCTGTACTCCACACACAGCGATGCGTACAAAGCTCTCCCTCGCCCTCCATTTGGTATATCCGACCACAACTCTATCCTCCTGATTCCTGCTTACATGCAAAAATTAAAGCAGGAAGCACCAGTGACTCGGTCTATAAAAAAGTGGTCAGATGAAGCAGATGCTAAACTACTGGACTGTTTTGCTATCACAGACTGGAACATGTTCCGGGATTCTTCCGATGACATTGAGGAATACACCACATCAGTCACTGGCTTTATCAATAAGTGCATTGAAGACGTCGTCCCCACAGTGACTGTACGTACATACCCCAACCAGAAGCAATGGATTACAGGCAACATTCGCACTGAGCTAAAGGGTAGAGCTGCCACTTTCAAGGTGTGGGACTCTAACCCGGAAGCTTACAAGAAATCCCGCTATGCCCTCCGACGAACCATCAAACAGGCAAAGCGTCAATACGGGGATTGAATCATACTACACCGGCTCCGATGCATTTACATTTACATTTAAGTCATTTAGCAGACGCTCTTATCCAGAGCGACTTACAAATTGGTGCTTTCACCTTATGACATCCAGTGGAACAGCCACTTTACAATAGTGCATCTAGGTCTTTTAAGGGGGGTGAGAAGGATTACTTTATCCTATCCTAGGTATTCCTTGAAGAGGTGGGGTTTCAGGTGTCTCCGGAAGGTGGTGATTGACTCCGCTGTCCTGGCGTCGTGAGGGAGTTTGTTCCACCATTGGGGGGCCAGAGCAGCGAACAGTTTTGACTGGGCTGAGCGGGAACTGTACTTCCTCAGTGGTAGGGAGGCGAGCAGGCCAGAGGTGGATGAACGCAGTGCCCTTGTTTGGGTGTAGGGCCTGATCAGAGCCTGGAGGTACTGAGGTGCCGTTCCCCTCACAGCTCCGTAGGCAAGCACCATGGTCTTGTAGCGGATGCGAGCTTCAACAGGAAGCCAGTGGAGAGAGCGGAGGAGCGGGGTGACGTGAGAGAACTTGGGAAGGTTGAACACCAGACGGGCTGCGGCGTTCTGGATGAGTTGTAGGGGTTTAATGGCACAGGCAGGGAGCCCAGCCAACAGCGAGTTGCAGTAAACCAGACGGGAGATGACAAGTGCCTGGATTAGGACCTGCGCCGCTTCCTGTGTGAGGCAGGGTCGTACTCTGCGGATGTTGTAGAGCATGAACCTACAGGAACGGGCCACCGCCTTGATGTTATTTGAGAACGACAGGGTGTTGTCCAGGATCACGCCAAGGTTCTTAGCGCTCTGGGACGAGGACACAATGGAGTTGTCAACCGTGATGGCGAGATCATGGAACGGGCAGTCCTTTCCCGGGAGGAAGAGCAGCTCCGTCTTGCCGAGGTTCAGCTTGAGGTGATGATCCGTCATCCACACTGATATGTCTGCCAGACATGCAGAGATGCGATTCGCCACCTGGTCGTCAGAAGGGGGAAAGGAGAAGATTAATTGTGTGTCGTCTGCATAGCAATGATAGGAGAGACCATGTGAGGTTATGACAGAGCCAAGTGACTTGGTGTATAGCGAGAATAGGAGAGGGCCTAGAACAGAGCCCTGGGGGACACCAGTGGTGAGAGCACGTGGTGAGGAGACGGATTCTCGCCACGCCACCTGGTAGGAGCGACCTGTCAGGTAGGACGCAATCCAAGCGTGGGCCGCGTCGGAGATGCCCAACTCGGAGAGGGTGGAGAGGAGGATCTGATGGTTCACAGTATCGAAGGCAGCCGATAGGTCTAGAAGGATGAGAGCAGAGGAGAGAGAGTTAGCTTTAGCAGTGCGGAGCGCCTCCGTGATACAGAGAAGAGCAGTCTCAGTTGAATGACTAGTCTTGAAACCTGACTGATTTGGATCAAGAAGGTCATTCTGAGAGAGATAGCGGGAGAGCTGGCCAAGGACGGCACGTTCAAGAGTTTTGGAGAGAAAAGAAAGAAGGGATACTGGTCTGTAGTTGTTGACATCGGAGGGATCGAGTGTAGGTTTTTTCAGAAGGGGTGCAACTCTCGCTCTCTTGAAGACAGGAGGGACGTAGAAAGTAGAAAGTGTCTTTAGCAGCAGAGACAGAGGAGGAAAATGTAGAGAGGAGGGAGTGAAAGGATGCCAGGTCCGCAGGGAGGCGAGTTTTCCTCCATTTCCGCTCGGCTGCCCGGAGCCCTGTTCTGTGAGCTCGCAATGAGTCGTCGAGCCACTGAGCGGGAGGGGAGGACCGAGCCGGCCTGGAGGATAGGGGACATAGAGAGTCAAAGGATGCAGAAAGGGAGGAGAGGAGGGTTGAGGAGGCAGAATCAGGAGATAGGTTGGAGAAGGTTTGAGCAGAGGGAAGAGATGATAGGATGGAAGAGGAGAGAGTAGCGGGGGAGAGAGAGCGAAGGTTGGGACGGCGCGATACCATCCGAGTAGGGGCAGTGTGGGAAGTGTTGGATGAGAGCGAGAGGGAAAAGGATACAAGGTAGTGGTCGGAGACTTGGAGGGGAGTTGCAATGAGGTTAGTGGAGGAACAGCATCTAGTAAAGATGAGGTCGAGCGTATTGCCTGCCTTGTGAGTAGGGGGAAGGTGAGAGGGTGAGGTCAAAAGAGGAGAGGAGTGGAAAGAAGGAGGCAGAGAGGAATGAGTCAAAGGTAGACGTGGGGAGGTTAAAGTCGCCCAGAACTGTGAGAGGTGAGCCGTCCTCAGGAAAGGAGCTTATCAAGGCATCAAGCTCATTGATGAACTCTCCGAGGGAACCTGGAGGGCGATAAATGATAAGGATGTTAAGCTTGAAAGGGCTGGTAACTGTGACAGCATGGAATTCAAAGGAGGCGATAGACAGATGGGTAAGGGGAGAAAGAGAGAATGACCACTTGGGAGAGATGAGGATCCCGGTGCCACCACCCCGCTGACCAGAAGCTCTCGGGTGTGCGAGAGCACGTGGGCGGACGAAGAGAGAGCAGTAGGAGTAAGCGGTGTTGTCTGTGGTGATCCATGTTTCCGTCAGAGCCAAGAAGTCGAGGGACTGAGAGGGAGGCATATGCTGAGATGAACTCTGCCTTGTTGGCCGCAGATCGGCAGTTCCAGAGGCTACCGGAGACCTGGAACTCCACGTGGGTCGTGCGCGCTGGGACCACCAGATTAGGGTGGCCGCGGCCATACGGTGTGGAGCGTTTGTATGGTCTGTGCAGAGAGGAGAGAACAGGGATAGACAGACACATAGTTGACAGGCTAGAGAAGAGGCTACGCTAATGCAGAGGAGATTGGAATGACAAGTGGACTACACGTCTCGAATGTTCAGAAAGTTAAGCTTACGTAGCAAGAATCTAATTGACTAAAATGATTAAAATGATATAGTACTGCTGAGGTAGGCTAGCTGCGTTGTTGACACTACCCTAATCAAGTCGTTCCGTTGAGTGTGAAGTTTCTACAATGCTGCTTTTCGGGGGCTAGCTGGCTAGCTAGCAGTGTTGGTTACGTTACGTTGCGTTAGGAGAACGACAATAGCTGGCTAGCTAACCTAGAAAATCGCTCTAGACTACACAATTATCTTTGAAACAAAGACGGCTATGTAGCTAGCTACGATCAAACAAATCACACCGTTGGGACTGTAATGAAATGAAATGAAAATATGATACTACCTGTGGAGCGAAGCGGAATGCGACCGGAATGCGAAAGTTCTATTCAGTAGATGTTGGCTGGCTATTGGCTAGCTAGGAGTGTCTCCTACGTTAAGGACGACAAAATAGCTGGCTAGCTAACCTCGGTAAATTAAGATAATCACTCTAAGACTACACACTCTAACTACACAATTATCTTGGATACGAAGACAGCAAAGACAACTATGTAGCTAGCTAACACTACACTAATCAAGTCGTCGGATGTGGCAGGGCTTGCAAACTATTACAGACTACAAAGGGAAGCACAGCCGCGAGCTGCCCAGTGACACGAGCCTACCAGACGAGCTAAATCACTTCTATGTTCGCTTCGAGGCAAGCAACACTGAGGCATGCATGAGAGCATCAGCTGTTCCGGACGACTGTGTGATCACGATCTCCGTAGCCGACGTGAGTAAGACCTTTAAACATGTCAGCATTCACAAGGCTGCGGGGCCAGATGGATTACCAGGACGTGTGCTCCGGGCATGTGCTGACCAACTGGCAGGTTTCTTCACTGACATTTTCAACATGTCCTTGATTGAGTCTGTACTACCAACATGCTTCAAGCAGACCACCATAGTCCCTTTGCCCAAGAACACAAAGGCAACCTGCCTAAATGACTACAGACCCGTAGCACTCACGTCCATAGCCATGAAGTGCTTTGAAAGGCTGGTCATGGCTCACATCAACACCATTATCCCAGAAACCCTAGACCCACTCCAATTTGCATACCGCCCAAACAGATCCACAGATGATGCCATCTCTATTGCACTCCACACTGTCCTTTCCCACCTGGACAAAAGGAACACCTATGTGAGAATGCTATTCATTGACTACAGCTCAGCTTTCAAGAACATAGTACCCTCAAAGCTCATCACTAAGCTAAGGAACCTGAGACTAATCACCTCCCTCTGCAACTGGATACGGGACTTCCTGACGGGCCGCCCCCAGGTGGTGAGGGTAGGTAGCAACACATTTGCCATGCTGATCCTCAACACTGGAGCTCCCCAGGGGTGCATGCTCAGTACCCTCCAGTACTCCCTGTTCACCATCGACTGTATGGCCAGGCACGACTCCAACACCATCATTAAGTTTGCTGACGACACAACAGTGGTAGGCCTGCTCACCGACAACGACGAGACAGCCTATAGGGAGGAGGTCAGAGACCTGGCCGGGTGGTGCCAGAATAACAACCTATCTCTCAACATAACCAAGACTAACCAGGAAAAGGAGCAGCGAGCACATCCCCATTCTCATCGACGGGGCTGTAGTGGAGCAGGTTGAGAGCTTCAAATTCCTTGGTGTCCACATCACCAACAAACTAGAATGGTCCAAACACACCAAGACAGTTATGAAGAGGGCACGACAAAGCCTATTCCCCCTCAGGAAACTAAAAATATTTGGCATGGGTCCTGAGATCCTCAAATGGTTCAACAGGTGCAACATCGAGAGCATCCTGACCGGTACGGCAACTGCTCAGCCTCCGACCGCATGGCACTTCAGAGGGTAGTGCGTACTGCCCAGTACATCACTGGGGCAAAGCTGCCTGCCATCCAGGACCTCTACAGAGGAAGGCCCTGAAAATTGTCAAAGACCCCAGCCACCCCAGTCATAGACTGTTCTCTCTACTACCGCATGGCAAGCGGTAATGGAGTGCCAGGTCTAGGACAAAAAGGTTTGTCAACAGTTTTTACCCCCAAGCCATAAGACTCCTGAACAGGTAACCAAATGGCTACCTGGACTTTTTGCATTGTGTGCCTCCCCCCAACCCCTATTTTACGCTGCTGCTACTCTCTGTTTATGTTATATGCATAGTCACTTTAACTATACGTTCATGTACATACTACCTCAATTGGCCCGACCAACCAGTGCTCCCGCACATGTGCTAACCGGGCTATCTGCATTGTGTCCCACCACCCACCAACCCCTCTTTTACGCTACTGCTAATCTCTGTTCATCATATATGCACAGTCACTTTAACCATACCCACATGTACATACTACCTCAATAAGCCTGACTAACCGATGTCTATAGCCATGTTTATAGCCATGCTACTGTTATTTTCAAATGTCTCTTTACTGTTGTTTTATTTCTTTACTTGTCTACACACCACACACACACACACACACACACACACACACACACACACACACACACACACACACACACACACACACACACACACACACACACACACACACACCTTTTTCTTTCACACTATTGGTTAGAGCCTGTAAATACACTTTGATTTGATTTGGAGCTGGACAGTTGACAGTTTTAGCCTTGGGATTGTTCAGTTGGACAATGTAGAAAGATGCTTGGTGTTTGGTGTCTTTTAGCCTTCCAGGCCAGATCTAACATTTGATGAGGCAGACAAACACCTACTCATCTCTGCATATCTATCTTGACACACAGTGGCAGTTACAACACTGAAGTAAAACTGACTGGGAATGGGTCACACCCCGACCTCCACCCACACGTACACACCTACTAGCCTTTGGGAAATAGGCACACACATGGTAATAACTTGTGAGTGCATTTCCCCAATCCCCATCTCTCAGAGAGGAGAAGCGATGGAAAGGGACAGTGAGCGTCAGAGCTATTTCCGCTGGGGGTGTGAGCCATGCAGCCATAATAACATGGAGATGTCACTTAGGCACTGAGGAGGGCTGTGTGGCTGAGGGAATGCTTACTGAGCGCCTGGGTGGTCTGGAATACAGTCACCATCATGCTCCTAGTGAAGCTCTCCCCCCATTTACAGTGTAGTATAGTATTAATGATACAGACCGGTTAGCTGATGAGTTACAGAAATGATGTGCGCGCTTCAATGGGGGCAGAAGTCCATGTTATTGTGATTCTGCCAGATTGTGAGCATCAATGACACACATGAGAATCATAGGTAGCTCATTTCAGCTTTTATCTTGTTCTTGATACCATGTCTTGTTTTGAGGTGTTTTGACTGGTCAGTTATTTGCTAATATGGTTAGAATTCACTTGCTAGCTAACCAACAATAATGTATTTGAGAGACAAGTGCTCATTTTGCAAATGTATGAACTTTTTTAATAAACATTGGAGACGACACACAGTATATACTGAACAAAAATATAAATGCAACGTGCAACAATTTCAAATATTTTAGTGGGTTACAGTTCATATTAGGAAATCAGTCAATTGAAATAAAATCATTAGGCTAATGCATGGATTTCACATGACTGGGAATACAGATATGCATCTGTTGGTCACAGATACCTTTAAAAAGCGTGGATCAGAAAACCAGTCAGTATCTGGTGACCACCATTTTCCTCATGCAGCATGACACATCTCCTTCGCATAAATTGATCAGGCTGTTGATTGTGGCCTGTGGAATTTTGTCCCACTCCTCTTCAATGGCTGTGCGAAGTTGCTGGATACTGGCGGGAACTGGAACACGCTGATCCGGAGCATCCTAAACGTGCTCAATGGGTGACATGTCTGGTGAATATGCAGGCCATGGAAAAATTGGGACTTTTTCAGCTTCCAGAAATTGTGTACAGTTCCTTGCGACATGGGACCGTGCATTATCATGCTGAAACATGAGGTGATGGGGGTGGATGAATGGCACTACAATGGGCCTCAGGATCTCGTCATGATATTTCTGTGTATTCAAATTGCCATCGATAAAATGCAATTGTGGTCGTTGTTGGTAGCTTATGTTTGCCCATACCATAATTCCACCGCCACCATGGGGCACTATGTTCACAATGTTGACATCAGCAAACCACTCGCCCATACGACACCATACACGTGGTCTTCGGTTGTGAGGCTGGTTTGACATACTGCCAAATTCTCTAAAACAACATTGGAGGTGGCTTATGGTAGAGAAATTAACATTAAATTCTCTGGCATCAACTCTGGTGGACATTCCTGTAGTCATCATGCCAATTGCACACTTGCTAAAAACTTGAGACATCTGTGGCATTGTGTTGTGTGACAAAACTGCAGATTTTTAGAGTGGCCTTTTATTGTCCCAAGCACAATATGCACCTGTGTAAAGATCATGTTTAATCAGCTTCTTGATATGCCACACCTGTCAGGTGGATGGATTATCTTGGCAAAGGAGAAATGATGGCCTGCATATTCACCAGACATGTCACCCATTGAGCATGTTTGGGATGCTCTGGATCAGTTCCCGCCAATATCCAGCAACTTCACATCACTAACAGGGATGTAAACACAATTGAGAGAAATAAGCTTACTGTGTATTGACATTTTCTGGGATCTTTTATTTCAGCTCATGTTTTTCATTTTCTATTTGATTTCACCTTTATTTAACCAGGTAGGCTAGTTGAGAACAAGTTTTCATTTGCAACTGCGACCTGGCCAAGATAAAGCGTAGCAATTCGACACATACAACAACACAGAGTTACACAAAACATACAGTCAATAAAACAGTAGAACAAAATAAAACAAAAAGTCTATATACAGTGAGTGCAAATGAGGTAAGTTAAGGAAATAAATAGGCCATGGTGGCGAAGTAATTACATAATAGCAATTAAACACTGGAATGGTAGATCGGCAGAAGATGAATGTGCAGGTAGAGATACTGGGGTGCAAAGGAGCAAAATAAATAAATAAATACCAGTATGGGGATGAGGTAGGTAGATAGATGGGCTGTTTACAGATGGGCTATGTACAGGTGCAGTGATCTGTAAGCTGCTCTGACAGCTGGTGCTTAAAGCTAGTGAGGGAGATGTCAGTCTCCAGCTTCAGAGATTTTTGCAATTTGTTACAGTCATGGGCAGCAGAGAACTGGAAGGAAAGACGACCAAAGGAGGAATTGGCTTTGGGGGTGACCAGTGATATATACCTGCTGGAGCGCGTGCTACGAGTGGGTGCTGCTATGGTGACCAGTGAGCTGAGATAAGGTGGGGCTTTACCTAGCAGAGACTTGTAGATAACATGTAGCCAGTGGGTTTGGCGACGAGTATGAAGCGAGGGCCATCCAACGAGAGCATACAGGTCGCAATGGTGGGTAGTGTATGGGGCTTTGGTGACAAAACGGATGGTACTGTGATAGACTGCACCCAGTTTGTTGAGTTGAGTGTTGGAGTCTATTTTATAGATGACATCACCGAAGTCGAGGATCGGTAGGATGGTCAGTTTTACGAGGGTACAGTATGTTTGGCAGCATGAGTGAAGGATGCTTTGTTGCGATATAGGAAGCCGATTCTAGATTGAATTTTGGATTGGAGATGATTAATGTGAGTCTGGAAGGAGAGTTTACAGTCTAACCAGACACCCAGGTATTTGTAGTTGTCCACATATTCTAAGTCAGAGCCGTCCAGAGTAGTGATGCTGGACGGGCGAGCAGGTGCGGGCAGTGATCGATTGAATAGCATGCATTTAGTTTTTCTTGTGTTTAAGAGCAGTTGGAGGCCACGGAAGGAGAGTTGTATGGCATTGAAGCTCGTCTGGAGGTTAGTTAACACAGTGTCCAAGGAGGGGCCAGAAGTATACAGAATGGTGTCGTCTGCGTAGAGGTGGATCAGAGAATCACCAGCAGCAAGAGCAACATCATTGATGTATACAGAAAAGAGAGTCGGCCCGAGAATTGAACCCTGTGGCACACCCATAGAGACTGTCAGAGGTCCGGACAACAGGCCCTCCGATTTGACATACTGAACTCTATCAGAGAAGTAGTTGGTAAACCAGGCGAGGCAATCATTTGAGAAACCAAGACTGTCGAGTCTGCCAATAAGAATGTTGTGATTGACAGAGTCGAAAGCCTTGGCCAGGTCGATAAATACGGCTGCACAGTAATGTCTCTTATCGATGGCGGTTATGATGTCGTTTAGAACCTTGAGCGTGGCTGAGGTGCACCCATGACCAGCTCTGAAACCAGATTGCATAGCGTAGAAGGTATGGTGGGGTTCAAAATGGTCAGTAATCTGTTTGTTAACTTGGCTTTCGAAGACCTTAGAAAGACAGGGTAGGATAGATATAGGTCTGTAGCAGTTTGGGTCTAGAGTGTCACCCCCTTTGAAGAGGGGGATGACCGCGGCAGCTTTGCAATCTTTGGGAATCTCAGACGATACGAAATGAGGTTGAACAGGCCTCTGTAACATGTAACATGGGACCAACACTTTAGATGTTGTGTTGATATTTTTGTTCAGTGTAGTTTACATGTTGTCAACAATCTAAACCATCTCAGTCTGTTTGGTCCCATGGTCGCGTACACTTCGGTTTTGTTGCTAAACAACCAACCGGTTGGTCTATAGTCATCAATTCATTGAAATAAGACAAACAGGTTTGAATCTGAAATCCATTTAATGGACTATATTTTCATGGCATAAACTGAGCATTAGTTGGAATTTCCCTCTACTCCTCAGCTGCATACTGTACACATAAAGCATAGTCTCTTTTGTTCTCTAATTACTGTAATAGTGTGCTATTGTACAGATGTTTCCGGAGAGTAATCCCCCAGGAGGATGTAGAATTAAACAAACACCACATGAGACATATTCACATCAAGCATACAGTATAGTCTTCCACTGTCACAGTCAGAGAAATTAAATCCCTGGGTTGTCCCCCTACAGCAATAGCTTTCATATATAGCTGGACGATTAGCCTTCCAGTTACACCCCCTCTGCTGTGTGCTTGAGTGCATGTGTGACCGACCTTGGATGGTCACGGGTTATTTGGGACTATGATTGGGGAAAAACTGAAAGAACAGAGTAGCTTTCAGACTCCGCATTGTTTTCTCTGCTCTGACTGGGTCATGGCTTTCTTCCAGCAGCTTGTCAACATGAGTAATCTCCTGAACGCTCTACTCTGAGGACATCAGGAGGAGGATGTGGTGTTTTGTTGATGTTACTGCTAAGAGGTTTTCAAGTGCTCCCAGGACATGCATGAACTTGCGTCCACGTCTCTTCCCATGGCTGCTCCTGTCTGCCTGCCTGTCTTGCATTTGTCTATCTATCCTCCTGCTTTCTCTCGGTCTCTCTTTACTTCCTCATGTTCAGCGCTATTACCTCCTTTACTGATGATTTTTCAATGTCAAATTGCATTAAAAGTTTTGAGTAGGCTGTTACTTCACTTTTTGTGGATTACCATGGTTATTATCATTTCGACGCCAAACCCACCACGGTGTGTGGGTGGCCAAAGTGCTCTATTTTCATGTCATTTGACCAAAGCACCAGTTCCAATCCAAGTTCCAATGCCATGTAGTAAACTCCAGGAGTTGAACATAAATATCTTTGGGCACGCACACACCATTGGTGGGTTTTGGCGTCGAAATGAGAATGTATGAGCAGATAATATCCCCATACCTACTATAAAATGTGGTGGTAGATCTTTGATGTTATCGGGCTATTTTGCTTCCACTAGTCCTGGGGCCCTAGTTAAGGTCAACGGCATCATGGACTTTACCCAGTACAAGGATATTTTACCCCAAAACCTGTTTGCCTTTGCCAGGATGCTTAAATTTTACCGCAAGTGGATCTTCCAGCAAGAAAATAACCCTGTTATCTCGCAAGGTGAGGTATTGAAAATAAAGGTGTCAAAATATCTTTCTCTGAACAATTACATTAGTGTAAAATAGTTTAATAAAAAAAACTAAAATATACCTCACTGCCCTTTCCCACTTGGACAAAAGGAACACCTACGTGAGAATGCTGTTCATTGACTACAGCTCAGCTCATCACTAAGCTAAGGTCAATGGGACTGAACACCTCGCTCTGCGACTGGATCCTGGACTTCCTTCCTGCGTGCTTAGTCCCCACCTGCACTTCCTGTTCACCCACGAGTGTGTGGCCAGGCATGATTCCAACACCATCATTAAGTTTGCAGGCGATACGACGGTGCTTGGCCTGATCACCGATGAAGATGAGACAGACAACTTATAGAGAAGAGGTCAGAGACCTGGCAGTGTGGTGCCAGAACAACGACATGGTTGTTGGTAAGACAAATGAACTGATCGTGGACTATTCTCCCATTCTTCTCTGCAGATCCTCTCAAGCTGTCAATTGAATTGGGAGCATCGTTGCACAGCGATTTTCAGGTCTCTCCAGAGATGTTCGATCGGGACATTCAGAGACTTGTCCCGAAGCCACTCCTGCGTTGTCTTGGCTGTGTGCTTAGGGTCGTTGTCCTGTTGGAAGGTGAACCAAGTCTGGGGTCCTGAGTGCTCGGGAGCAGGTTTTCATCAAGGATCTCTTTATACTTTGCTCTGTTCATCTGTCCCTTGATCCTGACTAGGCTCCCAGCCCCTGCTGCTGAAAAACATCCCCACAGCATGATGCTGCCACCACCATACTTCCCCGTAGGGATGGTGCCAGGTTTCCTCCAGACGTGGTGCTTGGCATTCAGGCCAGTTCAATCTTGGTTACATCAAACCAGAGAATCTTGTTTCTCATTGTCTAAGAGTCCTTTAGATTGCTTTTGGCAAACTCCAAGCGGGCTGTCATGTGTATTTTACTGAGGAGTGGCTACTGTCTGGCCACTCTACAATAAAGGCCTGATTGACAGAGTGCTGCAGAGATGGTTGTCCTTCTGGAAGGTTCTCCCATCTCCTCAGAGGAACTCTGGAGCTCTGTCAGAGTGACCATCCGGTTCTTGGTTACCTCACTGACCAAGGCCCTTCTCCCCTGATTGCTCATTTTGGCCAGGCAGCCAGCTCTAGGAAGAGTCTTGGTGGTTCCAAACTGCTTCTATTTAAGAATGATGAAGGCCACTGTGTTCTTGGGGACCTTTAATGCTGCATATTTGTTTTTGTACCCTTCCCCATACCTGTGCCTCCACATAATCCTGTCTCTGAGCTCTACGGGCAATTTCTTCGACCTCATGCCTTGATTTTTGGTCTGACATGGACTGTCTGTCACACCCTGATCAGTTTCACCTGTCCTCGTTATTGTCATCACCTCCTTCAGGTGTCGCTTGTTTTCCCCAGTGTATTTATCCCTGTGTTTCCTGTCTCTCTGTGCCAGTTCGTCTTGTATGTTCCAAGTCAACCAGCGTTCCCATTTCCCATTATCCTGCCTTTGCTATTCTCTTTTTCTAGTCCTTCCCTGTTCTGGACTCTGTACCCGCCTGACTTGACCATTCTGCCTGACCATTCTGACCATTCTGCCTGCCTTGACCACGAGCCGTTCTGCCACTCTGTACCTCCTGGACTCTGATCTGGTTTTGACCTTTTGCCTGTCCACGACTATTCTCTTGCCTACTCCTTTTGGATCATTAAACATTGTAAGACTCTGCCTCCTGTGTCTGCATCTGGGTCTCGCCTTGTGTCATGAGACATGTCCAATCAATTGAATTTACCACAGGTGGAGTCCAGTCAAATTGTAGAAACAATGGAAACAGGATTCACCTGAGCTGAATTTCGAGTCTCATTGCAAAGGGTCTAAATACTTATGTAAATAAGGTATTTCTGTTTTATTTTTAATAAATGTGTCAACATTTCTAAAAACCTGTTTTATTATGAGGTATTGTGTGTAGATTGATGAGGGGGACAAAATTATGTAATCAATTTTAGAATAAGGCTGTAACATAACAAAATGTGGGACAATGGGTCTGAATACTTTCCGAATGCTTAAGAATACTTCTGTAGATGATTTTAGTAGGCCTACTATACATAGCTAATTCAGTTATAGGCCTATTCATTTACAGTGGGGAGCTACTTAGCGGTCAACATTATTTATTCAAGTCTTTACATGGAAGAAACAATTTTAGCATTATAAAGGCTTATTCCTGCCTGGGTTGTAGCCTGTATGGAAAAGCCTGCTCTTTTTGTTTCATTGTTGCCCTTTTCAAAAAGACATCACACGTCAGAGGAAAGGTCATTTAGCTCTAAATAACATTAGAGATCCTAACAGCCTCTCCCCTCCTCTACCCTCCCCTTCCTCTTCTCTCCTCTCCTCTAGTTTTGTATGAAAGGCGACCCCCAGCTCTCGTCATCCAAACAATACATATTTCAACAGATGTCGATAACCTTCCCCATCCACTATATCACAAACTGCAATGAACACAGAGGGAGAGAGAATGAGAAAGAAAAGCTTGTCTCATCTCTCCTCCTCACACGGGGGCAGTGTTACTCTGCCTGACGCTGCACACCAACCACCACATCCCTCTCTCCATCGACCGTCTCCTCCTCTGGCATGCTTTTCATTTACTATTACTGTGGAGCAGAGCAGAGGCTTGCAGCAGGCCCCCCCACCCACCACTCCCCACACGCTGCCTCCTATAACACTCAACCACAGTGGTTATGACAGGAACCCCAGAGTGTCATATAGCACACAGCCCCAGGAGTGTAATTAAGTGTCTGTGCAGTAATGTCCCACTCTTCCCTAATCACCTACATGTACATCGACTCCCCCCTCTCCCTCTCTCATTTTAGGAGGGGTAGGGTTTGTCTAACTTCCTCTTCTCATATTGATACATCTACCCCCCACATCGATCCCCCCGTTATGTAACTTAATAGCACAACATGTGGGAGCATTGGGCTCTCCTGCTGTTTTGTTCAGTGTGTGTATCTGTGTAAAGCAATGGGCTACCTCACTAGATCTCACAGTGGTTCATGACACCAATTGATTTGTGAGGGCATTGATGCCCTGCCGTGGTGTGGGGATATTTCTCAGGCAGCCCAGCCTGCACCACAGACAGCTGGAGTTAAGTGTCTGCAGCATCTTGTCGCTGGTGGGCAGTGTGTTTGATGAAACGTGACTTCACAATAACCCCTCTTAGTGAGGATTGTGGAACATGGATTTACACGGAGGGTACAAAACATGAAGGACACCTGCTCTTTCCATGACATAGATTGACCAGGTGAATTCAGGCTAAACCATGAACAGATACCGATGCACAAAGGCATTCCTTACGGACAAAATCATTACAATGCGGATATTGAAACAGGCTAGGCCTTCGTTTACAGCCTCACAAAGGCACAAAATCTCATCCAGATTTAATTTATTTTAATTTAGACAGGCAGAGCTCTAAAAAGCTCAATTTCCACCAGTCTGTAGGAAATGTTCTGTTCCCTTTCTCCTTCTTCAGCCTTACTATCTACAGCAGTTGGAAGTTAACTCTCGTAAATCTATTGGGCATTAAAAAGAGGGGACTGATTCAAGGACGGGATGGGAGTAAGACCTTTAAACAGGTTAACATTCACAAGGCCGCAGGGCCAGATGGATTACCAGGACGCATGTGCTGATCAGCCGGCAAGTGTCTTTACTGACATTTTCAACCTCTCCCTGACCCGGTCTGTAATACAGCCTATAAGGAGCAGGTCAGTCACCTGGCAGCAAGACAAAGGAACTGATCGTGGACTACAGGAAATGGAGGGCCGAGCACACCCCCATCCACATCGACAGGGCTGTAGTGGAGCGGGTCAAGAGCTTCAAGTTACTTGGTGTCCAACCGAAAGGTCACTGGGTCAAATCCCGAGCCGACTAGGTGAAAATCTGCCAATGTACTGTTATGCAAGGCACTTGACCCTAATTGCTCATGTAAATCGCTATCGATAAGAGTGTCTGCTAATGACAAAAAATGTCAATGTAAAATCACTAAGGAATTAACATGGTCTACACACATCAACACAGTTGTGAAGAAGGCACAACAATGTCTCTTCCCCTTCAGGAGGTTGAAAAGATTTGTCATGGGCCTTCAGATCCTCAAAAAGTTCTACAACTGCACCATTGAGAGCATATTGACTGGCTGTGTCACTGCTTGGTATGGCAACTGCTTGGCATCCGACCACAAGGCGCTACAGAGGGTAGTGTGTACCCTCTGTAGCACTACCCTCATCATTGGGGTCATACTCCCTGCCATCGAAGACCTCTATACCAGGCGGTGTCAAAGAAAGGCTCTAAAAATTGTAAAAGAATTCAGCCCCCCAATTCAAAGACTGTTCTCTCTCTTACTGCACAACAAGCGGTACCGATGCACCGAGTCTGGAACCAACAGGACCCTGAACAAGCTTCTACCCCCAATACTTTTAACCAAATAGCTACTCGGACTACCTACATGGATTCCCTTTGCACTAATTTGACTCATCACATATGCTAATGCAGCTAATGCTTATTATCTACCCTGTTGCCTAGTCACTTTACACCACCTATATGTACATCTACCTCAATTACTTCGTACCCCTGCACATCAACTCGGTAATGGTACCCCGTGTATATAGCCAAGTTGTCGTTACTCATTGTGTATTTATTCCTTGTCTTATTATCTTTAAAAAAAAACAAGTTAATAAGGACACGCATGATGGACACGCAAAGCCAAAGATTATGCAACTTAATGAAATATGTTTTATTTGAATGAATGCCTGTTTAAACTCTATTAGACTGTCAGAAGTGTTATGGTTGAAATGTAGTACTGGTAACCACTAAGAAAGAAGTGAGTTTTCTTTCAAGGAATGAATCTTTAAATAAGCTCTAGGAGACATGTCAGAAGTGTTGCAGTTGAGAATGAGTAACAGGTGACCATTTGTTTACCCCCGTCTTGGTCCCCCTCTCCTCTCTACTCCTGGTCCACCAGACCCTAATTCATCTCCTTTGGGACCCCTACATTCCTGTGGTGAAAAGTCACTTCTGGGTCCCATTTCCTGCAGCCTCTGAGAACACATGCAGACAAACACACATGGAGATTGTTATTCGGTCAAAAGGCCATGTAATCCATCCGAGGTCCCTTTGAACCGCTTTTTTCCTCTCTTTATACTCCGACAATGAAACATACTTGGTTCAATAAAGGTTCATTTCCTTTTCCCTGTAGATACTGGGTTTTCTCTGAGTTTCCTCCATGGTAATCTTCTTGGAGCACAATTAGTAGGTGTAGTTTATCAATTCAAACAGATTAGTGAGCTTGACCCTTTACCTCCTCAAAGCATACCGTTGAGTTCATAGGCTGTTGGGGTGCTGACTGGAAAATATCACATGGGACTAACACATATACTCCATACATAGGCAGACTGACCTCTCCGTCAGGGGGAACACATGCAGTTCATTCCATATATATATATTTATATTTTTTTTGGGGGGGGGTGGCAAAATAATTACCATTGTTCTATTTCCTTTCCAAGACCACAAAAAAAACAACAGTGTTTTCCATGCTAGCTCTAGACGAGACAGTTCTGCTTCAGTCAGAGCTCCTGTCCAGGCCAATTAGCTGCCTCTTCACAACTTGATCACCTGCTCAGGTCACTTTACTTTCTGCCTGCCTGCCCACTAAATCCCCTTCAATGAAACCATTAGGAGGTGGAGTGAAACCCAGCCGACCCTGCAGTCCTTCAGGACACGACTGGACCATCTGCATCATTAAAGAGACAATAACCATTTAAGCTGTTCAACAATGCCGCAGTCCAATGCCTATTATTATCCACAATATCCTGCCTAATTAAAAACATCTGTTGTTATGAAAACTAGAATTGTGTAGGCGGTTTGTGTAAACAATTAAATAATGTGATAGTATTGCAATTTATATGGATCCAGATAATCATCAGCAATCCAATGGTTCATGCAAGCATAGACGTGCACACGGGCACATACACATACAGTGGGGCAAAACATTTATTTAGTCAGCCACCAATTGTGCAAGTTCTCCCACTTAAAAAGATGAGAGAGGCCTGTAATTTTCATCATAGGTACACTTCAACTATGACAGACAAAATGAGACAATACAATCCAGAAAATCACATTGTTGGATTTTTAATGAATTTATTTGCAAATTATGGTGGAAAATAAGTATTTGGTCAATAACAAAAGTTTATCTCAATACTTTGTTATATACCCTTTGTTGGCAATGACAGAGGTCAAACGTTTTCTGTAAGTCTTCACAAGGTTTTCACACACTGTTGCTGGTATTTTGGCCCATTCCTCCATGCAGATCTCCTCTAGAGCAGTGATGTTTTGGGGCTGTTGCTGGGCAACACGGACTTTCAACTCCCTCCAAAGATTTTCTATGGGGTTGAGATCTGGAGACTGTCTAGGCCACTCCAGGACCTTGAAATGCTTCTTACGAAGCCACTCCTTCGTTGCCCGGGCAGTGTGTTTGGGATCATTGTCATGCTGAAAGACCCAGCCACGTTTCATCTTCAATGCCCTTGCTGATGGAAGGAGGTTTTCACTCAAAATCTCACGATACATGGCCCCATTCATTCTTTCCTTTACACGGATCAGTCGTCCTGGTCCCTTTGATGTTTACACCACCATGCTTCACAGTAGGTATGGTGTTATTTGGATGCAACTCAGCATTCTTTGTCCTCCAAACACGACGAGTTGAGTTTTTACCAAGAAGTTATATTTTTGTTTCATCTGACCATATGACATTCTCCCAATCTTCTTCTGGATCATCCAAATGCTCTCTAGCAAACTTCAGACGGGCCTGGACATGTACTGGCTTAAGCAGGGGGGCACGTCTGGCACTGCAGGATTTGAGTCCCTGGCGGTGTAGTGTGTTACTGATGGTAGGCTTTGTTACTTTGGTCCCAGCTCTCTGCAGGTCATTCACTAGGTCCCCCCGTGTGGTTCTGGGATTTTTGCTCACCGTTCTTGTGATCAATTTGACCCCACGCGGTGAGATCTTGCGTGGAGCCCCAGATCGAGGGAGATTATCAGTGGTTTTGTATGTCTTCCATTTCCTAATAATTGCTCCCACAGTTGATTTCTTCAAACCAAGCTGCTTACCTATTACGGATTCAGTCTTCCCAGCCTGGTGCAGGTCTACAATTTTGTTGCTGGTGTCCTTTGACAGCTCTTTGGTCTTGGCCATAGTGGAATTTGGAGTGTGACTGTTTGAGGTTGTGGACAGGTGTCTTTTATACTGATAACAAGTTCAAACAGGTGCCATTAATACAGGTAACGAGTGGAGGACAGGGGAGCTACAGGAACAGTTACAGGTCTTTGAGAGCCAGAAATCTTGCTTGTTTGTAGGTTACCAAATACTTATTTTCCACCATAACTTGCAAATAAATTCATTAAAAATCCTACAATGTGATTTTCTGGATTTTTTTTCTCAATTTGTCTGTCATAGTTGAAGTGTACCTATGATGAAAATTACAGGCCTCTCTCATCTTTTTAAGTGGGAGAACTTGCACAATTGGTGGCTGACTAAATACTTTTTTGCCCCACTGTACACATACACACACATACATACCCATCAACATGTGTACGTTAGTGGTAAATCAGCTCTCCTCCAGGGCTTTCCTCTCATTGAGCCAATGCAAATGAGTCCATGACAGTATCGGATTACGATCACAATCGCTTCAACATCATTCGTGTGTGTATGACTGAAACACAACATTTACAAGCAGTAAAATGTGATTTACGAATTCTATTTTTCTCAGGCTGAGTATTGCTCTGGCATATCTATTCATATGCAGTCTCTTCGCTCTCTTTCTCTCTGAGCCCATTCTTCCGAGGCTACGGTGTGTTCAGGCATCTCCAGCCTAATCCCTCACACCTCAAGGGGCGAAGAGGAGGCTTTTCCACCTTGAACCCTCCCAATCAGATAACCCCAGAGCTTAGGATCCCTTCGTACTCCTCACACCCCTCCCCCCGCCCCAGCAGGACATACTCATGGAATGTTCAGCTCACGCCGTCTCCCCATCACATCAACCCTCCCTCTTGTTCCAGTGACTTAGTCCCCCTCCAGGGACTGAAGAGGAGAGGATTACAGTTTATTCTCCTGGAGAGAGCCTAAGGCTCTTGTTCTAGCTTGTTTACCATTAGGATCTATTTCCTTCCATTGGAGCCAAGCACTTTCTTTCCTTCTTTCTTTGGCAGCAGATATTGTTACTGCATGGCTTTTCATGAGAGGAAAGGAAGAAAGAAGGAAAGAAGGAAAGATGGGAGTAGGTTTGGGACTCTGCGTGCTGAGGAGGAGTTGATCGACTCGCCGTCCTATTCAACACCTCTCTGTATTCACCACTTCTGTCTGAATGAATAGCAGCTTGTAGATGCAGTGGTGAAAAGGAGCACTGTATGAGGACACTCTTTGTCTGTCTTAACTGTTCCCATGGACTTTGTGGTTGTCTCCACTTACAGTTGTAAAATAGGTCAAATCAATGTCGTAGTTTTACCGTCTTTTTCATTTGTCGATCATCTAACTAGCAGGAAGAATACTGGTCAGAAAAGAGCACCCTTCCTTTTACAGATCATAGATTAAATTAATATTGTGTGAATTAGCATTCAGCTTAACTGAGTCTATGAGAAGCTGTAAGATTGCAGATTCAGCCTTCCGTCGACTGTGTGTGTGTGTGTGTGTGTGTGTGTGTGTGTGTGTGTGTGTGTGTGTGTGTGTGTGTGTATGTGTGTTTTTGTGTACGGACTTGTTGTTGGAATCTATAGAGATGTGTGGATGTGTGTTGTTTTGGTGAATAAGAAAAAACTCCAAGATATAAAGTATTTAGAGGGTGGGGCAGCATTGACGCTTTCAGTCTTCCCTCAACTCTGTGTGTGTGTGTGTGCGTGCGTGTATTATGTTCCAGACAGTGTATGCAGACAGCCTCGCCCGACCCCCCTCGGCAGACTGTCAACCTACCATCTCCTGCATTTTTATGCTCCCTACAACAGATTAACTTGCAAACAACGTCCCACCATGTCACAATGTGGACTGCTGTTCGCAGAGTAATGAGCTCTCTCTCTCACTCTCGTTCTCTCTCTCTCCCTCACTGTGTCGGGGTGTTTTTTGTGTCCTTGATGTCCTTGATATCCTCTTTTTGTCATTTCTTACTTCACCCCTGTCTGCAGTTGATGTGATACAAAAGAAAACTTAGAGCTCAACAAGCTCCTCTAACAAGTGCATTTCCCTCTGGAAGTTATTCAGTCAGATAATAAAATGTCAGGAGTACAACTGTACCCAGACTTTTGTGATACAGACTGAAATGCGAAAATATCACATTGTCTCGGTACTGGTACTCCATGTACAGTGCATTCGGAAAGTATCCAAACCCCTTGACTTTTTCCACATTTTAATACATTACAGCCTTATTCTTTCCCTCGATCCTGACTAGTCTCCCAGTCCCTGCCGCTGAAAAACATATCTACAGCATGATGCTGTCACCACCATGCTTCACCATAGAGGTGGTGCCATTCAGGCCAAAGAGTTCAATCTTGGTTTCATCAGACCAGAGAATCTTGTTTCTCATGTTCTGAGTCCTTTAGGTGTCTTTTGGAAAACTCCAAACGGACTGTCATGTGCCTTTTACTGAGAAGTGGCTTCCGTCTGGCCACTCTACCATCAAGGCTTGATTGGTGGAGTGCTGCAGAGATGGTTGTCCTTCTGGAAGTTTCTCCCAACTCCACAGAGGAACTCTGGAACTCTGTCAGAGTGACCATCGGGTTCTTGGTCACTTCCCTGACCAAGGCCCTTCTCCCCTGATTGCTCATTTTGGCCTGCTGCCATCTCTAGGAAGAGTCTTGGTGGTTCCAAACTTCTTCCATTTAAGAATGATGGAGGCCACTGTGTTCTTGGGGACCTTCAATGTTGCAGAAATGTTTTGGTACCCTTCCCCAGATCTGTGCCTCAAAACAATCCTTTCTCTGAGCTCTTCAGACAATTCTTTCGAACTCATGGTATGGTTTTTGCTCAGACATGCACTACCTACTGTGGGACCTTACATAGACAGGTGTGTGCCTTTCCAAATCATGTCCAATCAATTGAATTTGCCACAGGTGGACTCCAGTCAAGTTGTAGAAACATCTCAAGGATGATCAATGGAAACAAGATGGATTTTTATACATTTGCTAAAATTTCTAAACACCTGTTTTCACTTAGTCATTATGGGATATTGTGCATAGATTGATGTGGAAAAAATATAATTCAATTAATTTTAGAATAAGGCTGTAACGTAACAGAATGTGGAATAAGGGAAGGGGTCTGAATACTTTCTGAATGCACTGTATATAGCCAAGCTATCATTGCTTATTGTGTATTCCTCGTGTTACTGTTTTTTTTTTGTTCTATTATTATTTATTATTCTATTCTGCATTGTTGGGAAGTAAGCATTTCACTGTTAGTCTACACCTTTTGTTTACTAAGCTTGTGACAATGAAAATTTGATTTGATTTGACAGTAACGTGCAGATTAATGTTTTTATTAACATATCTTCTGTATTGGTACTTCTTACTATTGTATGACTCCTTTCTTTGCATAAGTTATTTAGTTGAGTTTCCCCTTGAGTGACTGTTAGAGGGCTCCTAAGATATTTTCAAAGGCCCTGTGCAGTCATAAACATGATTTTCCTGTGTTTTATATGTATTTCCACACTAAAGTACTGTAAAATTGTGAAAATTCTGATAACACTCTGTTAGTGTAAGAGCTGTTTGAAAAGACCGCCTGAAATTTTAGCCTGTTTTGGTGCGATAGAGTTAATAGACCAATAAGAAAGAGAGTTCCAAACCCCTCCAATAACCGCTAGTTTTCAGTTTTTTCCTCCCCACTCAGACCACTCCCAGATAGTCCTAGTAAAATTGAGTAAGAAATTGCTCTGCTAAACATTAAAAAAAAATTTTTTGCAATTTTAATTGAAAACACAGTAAGTTACTTAATTGTTACCCAGAAGTTATTTGATACTGAGATAGAAATGGCTGCATTGGACCGTTAAAGACATAAGTACCTTTTTTAGATTTAGAAATGAATGCTTTCCCAAATTATTAAATGGCAGGCAGGCACCAAGCACAGTGACAGATTTTCTCTCTCTTTCTTTCCAGATGAAAAAAATGATCACAGTTTTAAGCTCTCAGGACTTGTGGTTGGGGTCTGTAGAGATGCGTGGATGTGTGTTATTTTGGTGAAGAAGAAAAAACAGCAAGATATACAGTATTTAGAGGGTGGGGCAGCACACACACACACAGTCTTCCCTCGACTGTGTGTGTGTGTGTGCGCGTGCGTGCGTGCGTGCGTGTGTGTGTGTGTGTGTGTGTGTGTGTGTGTGTGTATGTGCGTGCGTGTATTATGTTCCAGACAGTGTATGTAGACAGCCTCGCCCGACCCCCCTCAGCAGACTGTCAACCTACCATCTCCTTCTTTTTTATGCTCCCTACAACAGATTAACTTGCAAACAACGTCCCACCATGTCACAACTTGGACTGCTATTCGCAGAGTAATGAGCAATCTCTTTCTCTCTCTCGTTCTCTTTATTGTTATCTCCCTCTCTCTCACTCTGTCGGGATGTTTTTTGTGTCCTTGATGTCCTTCTATGTCTTTTGAAAAAAATACATAGTTTTCTTTACCTCACCCCTGTCTTCTGTAAATGTGATACAGAAGAATGTCTAGTGCTCAACAAGCTGCCATAACAAGTGCATTTCCCGTTGGCATTTATTTAGTCACAGAATAAAATGTCAGAAATACAACTGTGCCCAGACTTCAGTTTTTCCCTCCCCACTCATACCACTCCCAGACAGTCCTAGCAACATTCTTGCTTAAGAAATTGGTCTTTGCTGAAAATGAAAACAAACCCAGTAAAGTAGTTCATTGTTACCCAGAAATGAGTTGATTTGAGATAAAAATGGCTGCATTGGACCTTTAATAAAGCTGACAGTCGTTTTCCACTGTTTCACTATGGTTCTAGTCATCAATCTAGCAAGAGGGCAATATTTCAAAAATATAGTAGTGTGTGTGTGTGTGTGTGTGTGTCAGAAAGCTACGACCGTTGGCTTTCACCTGGAATTGTTTATTTATGTCTGAGAAAAACTTTTCAACCGGTATGATCTAGTACACTGTAAAAGTTCAATAAAATATATACAAAATATCATGGTATTATAAAACAGTTAAACAAATGTGAATGAATACGCCTTTATAATATGTCCTTATATATACTGAACCAAAATATAAAACACAAAATGCAGCAATTTCTAAGATTTTACTGAGTTACAGTTAATATATTGAAATATATTCATTAGACCCTAATCTACGTATTTCACATGACCGGGCCTTGGAGGGCATAGGCCCACCCAATGTGGAGCCAGGCCCACCCAATGTGGAGCCAGGCCCACCCAATGTGGAGCCAGGCCCAGCCAATCAGAATGAGTTTTTCCCCACAAAATGTCTTTCTTACAGAAATAAATACTTGTCAGCTCCCCCCTCAAATGATCCCGCAGGTGAAGAAACCAGATGTGGAGATCCTGGGCTGGCATGGTTACACATGGTCTGCGGTTGTGAGGCAGGTTGGACGTACTGCCAAATTCTCTAAAACGACATTGGAGACAGTTTATGGTAGAGAAATGATCATTAAATGATCTGGCAACAGTTCTGGTGGATATTCCTGCAGTCAGCATGCCAATTGCATGCTCCCTATTGTCCCCAGCACAAGGTGCACCTGTGTAATGATCATGCTGTTTAATCAGCTTCTTGATATGCCACACCTGTCAGGTAGATGGTTTATCTTGGCTAAGGAGAAATGCTCACTAACAGGGAGGAAAACTATTTGTACAGAACATTTGACAGAAATAAGCTTTTTGTTACGTATGGAACATTTCTGGGATTTTTTATTTCAGCTCATGAAACATGGGACCAACACTTTACATGTTGCGTTTATATTTGTTCAGTGTAATTATAATCTGTTTTAGGAACATCTACCCAAAATATCTCCCCTTCTTTATTACTTTATCAAACACATCATGACATTAGTGATAGTCAAAATCTGTTACATTTGTGAACGTCTAAATCAACATTTGGGCCATTTAAACAGTGTACGACCCTCATATGTGTTCTGGAAAGGGGTCAATTTTGTTGTTCTTAGCATATGCAATGTGTCTGATTCTGACATAAAACAAATGTTTGAC
The DNA here is from genome assembly GCF_034236695.1 of Oncorhynchus nerka. Taxonomy (NCBI): domain Eukaryota; kingdom Metazoa; phylum Chordata; class Actinopteri; order Salmoniformes; family Salmonidae; genus Oncorhynchus; species Oncorhynchus nerka. The sequence continues at coordinate 68,365,789 of NC_088417.1, forward strand.
TTTCACACAAAATTAATGATTTACTTATTTTAGGTTTAAGGAAGTGTGTAGGTCGCATCTTTATCACAAAGCTATGGAAGTTATGTATACAAATTACGCGATCGATTTGCCATGACTCTGCCGTGAAGCAGTCGAGCTGGTTTAAAGTTTTTCTGAGGACCGCCACTTTGATGTAACGTTGCAGTGAAATGATATAAATGGATCTAATGATGCAGCCGACCACCAGAGGGAGGCAAATACACGTTTATTTGACAGAGGACGTTGACATGGTCTTAGGAAGGTCTGGATGTCTGTTTTCTGACTTGTAAAACAGTGGGAAATCAATCAAATTAGTGCCAGCTTCAGGGACTGTCATCTTAAGAGATTTTAAGATATAAGTACTTTTATAGGTTGGGAAATGAATGCGTTCCCAAAGGAATAAATGTCAGGCATGGGTCAAGCATGCGCCAGGCACAGTGAGATATTTTTCTCTCTTTCCTCCCAGATGATACTATGCTTAAAACTATCGCAGTTTTAAGCACTCAGGGCTTGTTGTTGCGCTCTGGAGAGATGCGTGGAAGTGTGTTGTTTGGTGGAGAGAAAAAAAACGCAAGGGACAACAAGATATATTTTGAGGGTGGGGAAGCATTGATGCTTTCTACTGTGTGCATGCATGCGTGTATATGTATGTGCGTGCCTACGTGGGCGTGCATCCCTGTGTGGGAACTGTGTGTGTTTTCTCGCTTGTTGCTCACAGTCATAGCCAGGTGCAATCTGGTAGCACTTTGTAGAACGGCAGCATGGAGAGAAGAGATAACAGGAGGTTGAGTGGAGGAGGAATAAACACACATTTTCAATGGCACCTCTTACCGCAGCGGCACTGCCACAGACAGACAGACAGCTCCCTGTCTGTTGTTCTCTGGGCCTCATTGTGTCTGTTGGCAACTGTGTCTTGGCACCTCAAAAACAAAACAAATGGCTTCTCAAAGAGACAGTTTCCCCTTGTAGTGTTCCCTTTCCTTTGTATCTCAGACCCTTTTTCGTAACCAAGTGCGAGGTGGGAATGTACCAGTTGTGAAATTGTACCAGTTGGATGCATTCACGTGCTTTGAACTTGTTGAAAAACAAATGTAAATGTAAATCATGAACTAAAATTACCACTACCATGCATGTAAACAAATTATAGTGTTCAAAAACAATACTAATAAATAGCTTTTTAAAAATAATGATTGTTGCATTTAATGGCCGAAAATGCTGTTATCAAATTAATTTCCTTTTTAGGTGATGTCAGAGGTCAGCATGTGGGAGAAGTGGGAGCACAGGTTAATAGATGAGTTTCCCACTTGTAATTACCAGTTGGAAGGTTGTTTGTTTGTATATATTATTGTATTTATGTACAGTATCAGTGGAGGGTCCTCAGAGGAGGAAGGGAGAACCATCCCTCAGTGAATTTCATAAAAATAATGTAGCCTTTTTAGATAAAACTATACTAAATATATTCACGTCACCAAATAATTGATTAAAATAATCTGTTTTCCAATAAAGGTCTACAGTAGCCTCAACAGCACTCTGTAGGGTAGCACCATGGTGTAGTAGGAGGACAGCTAGCTACCGTTCTTCTCTGTGTACATTGACTTCAATACAAAACCTAGGAGGCTCATGGTTCTCACCATATTCCATAGACTTACACAGTAATTATGACAATTTCCGGAGGACGTCTTCCAACCTATCAGAGCTCTTGCAGCATAATTTAGAACCAGGAACAGATATAGCCCTTGGTTCTCCCCAGACCTGACTGCCCTTAACCAACACAAAAACATCCTATGGCGTTCTGCATTAGCATCGAACAGCCCCCTTGATATGCAGCTGTTCAGGGAAGCTAGAAACCATTAAACACAGGCAGTTAGAAAAGCCAAGGCTAGCTTTTTCAAGCAGAAATTTGCTTCCTGCAACACTAACTCAAAAAAGTTCTGGGACACTGTAACGTCCATGGAGAATAAGAACACCTCCTCCCAGCTGCCCACTGCACTGAAGATAGGAAACACTGTAACCACTGATAAATCCACCATTATTGAGAATTTCAATAAGCATTTTTCTACGGCTGGCCATGCTTTCCACCTGGCTACTCCTACCCCGGTCAACAGCACTGCACCCCCAACAGCAACTCGCCCAAGCCTTCCCCATTTCTCCTTCTCCCAAATCCGTTCAGCTGATGTTCTGAAAGAGCTGCAAAATCTGGACCCCTACAAATCAGCCGGGCTAGACAATCTGGACCCTTTCTTTCTAAAATTATCTGCCGAAATTGTTGCCACCCCTATTACTAGCCTGTTCAACCTCTCTTTCGTGTCGTCTGAGATTCCCAAAGATTGGAAAGCAGCTGCGGTCATCCCCTCTTCAAAGGGGGGACACTCTTGACCCAAACTGCTACAGACCTATATCTATCCTACCATGCCTTTCTAAGGTCTTCGAAAGCCAAGTCAACAAACAGATTACCGACCATTTCGAATCTCACCATACCTTCTCTGCTATGCAATCTGGTTTCAGAGCTGGTCATGGGTGCACCTCAGCCACGCTCAAGGTCCTAAACGATATCTTAACCACCATCGATAAGAAACATTACTGTGCAGCCATATTCATTGATCTGGCCAAGGCTTTCGACTCTGTCAATCACCACATCCTCATCGGCAGACTCGACAGCCTTGGTTTCTCAAATGATTGCCTCGCCTGATTCACCAACTACTTCTCTGATAGAGTTCAGTGTGTCAAATCGGAGGGTCTGCTGTCCGGACCTCTGGCAGTCTCTATGGGGGTGCCACAGGGTTCAATTCTTGGACCGACTCTCTTCTCTGTATACATCAATGAGGTCGCTCTTGCTGCTGGTGAGTCTCTGATCCACCTCTACGCAGACGACACCATTCTGTATACTTCTGGCCCTTCTTTGGACACTGTGTTAACAACCCTCCAGGCAAGCTTCAATGCCATACAACTCTCCTTCCGTGGCCTCCAATTGCTCTTAAATACAAGTAAAACTAAATGCATGCTCTTCAACCGATCGCTACCTGCACCTACCCGCCTGTCCAACATCTCTACTCTGGACGGCTCTGACTTAGAATACGTGGACAACTACAAATACTTAGGTGTCTGGTTAGACTGTAAACTCTCCTTCCAGACCCATATCAAACATCTCCAATCCAAAGTTAAATCTAGAATTGGCTTCCTATTTCTCAACAAAGCATCCTTCAGTCATGCTGCCAAACATACCCTTGTAAAACTGACCATCCTACCAATCCTCGACTTTGGCGATGTCATTTACAAAATAGCCTCCAATACCCTACTCAACAAATTGGATGCAGTCTATCACAGTGCAATCCGTTTTGTCACCAAAGCCCCATATACTACCCACCATTGCGACCTGTACGCTCTCGTTGGCTGGCCCTCGCTTCATACTCGTCGCCAAACCCACTGGCTCCACGTCATCTACAAGACCCTGCTAGGTAATGTCCCCCCTTATCTCAGCTCGCTGGTCACCATAGCATCTCCCACCTGTAGCACACGCTCCAGCAGGTATATCTCTCTAGTCACCCCCAAACCCAATTCCTTCTTTGGCCGCCTCTCCTTCCAGTTCTCTGCTGCCAGTGACTGGAACGAACTACAAAAATCTCTGAAACTGGAAACACTTATCTCCCTCACTAGCTTTAAGCATCAACTGTCAGAGCAGCTCACAGATTACTGCACCTGTACATAGCCCACCTATAATGTAGCCCAAACAACTACCTCTTTCCCAACTGTATTTAATTAATTAATTTATTTTGCTCCTTTGCACCCCATTATTTTTATTTCTACTTTGCACATTCTTCCATTGCAAAACTACCATTCCAGTGTTTTACTTGCTATATTTACTTGCCTTTTTTGCCTTTACCTCCCTTCTCACCTCATTTGCTCACATTGTATATAGACTTGTTAATATTATTGACTGTATGTTTGTTTCACTCCATGTGTAACTCTGTGTCGTTGTATCTGTCGAACTGCTTTGCTTTATCTTGGCCAGGTCGCAATTGTAAATGAGAACTTGTTCTCAACTTGCCTACCTGGTTAAATAAAGGTGAAATGAAAATTAAATGAAAATAAACTGACATTTTGTCCACCCAATCAAAGGATCAGAGGATGGATCTAGTACTGAAAGCATAAGCTACAGCTAGCTAGCACTGCAGTGCATAAAATGTGATGAATAGTTGACTCAAAGAGAGAAAGACAATAGTTTAACAGTTTTGAACAAATACATGCTCACCCAGATATGGCGCTCCTAGTGGCCGGGGACTTTAATGCAGGCAAACTTAAATCAGTTTTATCCAATTTTTACCAGCATGTCACATGTGCAACCAGAGGAAAAGAAACTCTAGACCACCTTTACTCCACACACAGAGATGTATACAAAGCTCTCCCCGCCCTCCATTTGGCAAATCTGACCATAATTCATCCTCCTGATTCCTGCTTACAAGCAAAAACTAAAGCAGGAAGTACTAGTAACTCACTCAATACGAAAGTGGTCAGATGACGCGAATGCTACGCTATAGGACTGTTTTGCAAGCACAGACTGCAATATGTTCTGGGATTCATCCAATGGCATTGAGGAGTATATCACCTCAGTCATTGGCTTCATTAATAAGTGCATTGACGACGTGGTCCCCACATATCTCCCTGACTGAGTCTGTAATACCTACATGTTTCAAGCAGACCACCATATTCCCTGTGCCGTGAAGCAGTCGAGCTGGTTTGAAGTTTTTAGAAAAAGAAAAAGATTTGGCATGGGTCCCCAGATCCTCAAAATGTTATACAGCTGCACCATCGTGACCATCTTGACCGGTTGTATTACCGCCTGGTATGGCAACTGCTCTGCATCTGACCGTAAGACACTACAGAGGGTAATGTGTATGGCCCAGTACATCACTGGGGCCAAGCTTCCTGCAATCCAGGACCTATATAATAGGCGGTGTCATAGGAAAGTCCATAAAATCGTCAGAGACTTTTTTCTCTGCTGCCGCACAGCAAGCGGTAATAGAGCGCCAAGTCTAAGACCAAAAGGCTCCTTTAACAGCTTCTTCCCCCAAGCCATAAGACTGCTGAACAATTACACAAAATGGCCACTGAGCTATTATATTGATCCCCCTCCGTTTGTTTTGTACACTGCTGCTACTCTCTGTTTATCATCTATGCATAGTCACTTCACCCCTACCTTCATGTACAAATTACCTGGACTAACCTGTACCCCTGCACACTGACTCGGTACCGGTACCCCCTGTATATAGCCTCATTATAGTTATGTTATTGTGTTACCTTTTATAATTTTTTAAACTTTAGTTTATTTGGTGAATATTTTCTTAACTCTTCTTTAACTGCACTGTTGGTTAAGGGCTCGTAAGTAAGCATTTCACGTTAAGGTCTACACTTGTATTCCGCGCATGTGACAAATGAAGTTTGATTTGATTTTAGAAACTCTTGTTTGCATCTGTTGGACTCATGATTGCACCCTAGATCAGCCAGATGCAGGCAAGGGTGTTCAAGGAGGTATTGAATATGTCACTGTCTGTCCATGTGTTACTGTCTGTCACCTCAACATTTTCTCCCGACCTGTGTTCAACTATGTTGTAAACTGTCATTCATAGGCTAGGTTGTAGCAACCTCATGATGGGTAGAGGGACAATTTTGAGTATTTTTAATGTGGTAGCCTAAACCTATCGATGTTACATTGACCTGGGTGAATGGAATATCAATGACAGTCATCCAATATGCTGTAATAGAAATAAGGCCATGGTCATGAAAAAAAAAAGTGTCCTCCCTCATCTTAAATGACACCGAACGCTACTGGTATGTATGTGTGTGGGCACGTGAGTATATTCCACCCATCACTCTCCAACACTGTCTGGGGGAAATAACCTGGGAGCATTTAATTGGCTGTTTATTTCTAACCTGCTGTGACTGGTCATGGGTAAAACCAGTTACCGGTGGAGTGACACCAACCCCCAGGGTGTTAGTGGTGTGTCTGGGTGATGTCACACAGCCCAAATCACATCACCCTATTCATTACTACTGACCTTTCTTCTCAGAGGTTAAAGAGGTCCAGGTGCACTGAGGGAGGAGAGGAGAGGAAAGGAGTATTCACAGGTTGAGGTGTGGGCTTATTGGATGATGAGCTATGGTCAGTTAAGGCTGAATACATATTTTTACATCCCACATTTTCTTCTGTCTTTTTATTGTAGACTCGATTACACACCAATCACAGGCATTCAAAGCTGCTGAAGGGAAAATGCAGCTGATTTGACTTGTGATGGTTCCTCCTTGGCACAGTGCTGGCTGGTGGACTGGGCACATGCCTGGGTTCACTACAGAGACAGGCCAGCTGTGGCAGTGGAGGAGAGTGAGGCTAGGGCAGCCTGACCACAGCTGTTGCTGCTATCACAAAAGAGGGAGAGGGGGAAGGGAGGAAGAGAAGGAGGACTTGGCCCTGCTTAATGGCCTTGACCCAACCACCTGGCCTGCATTTGCAACACTGAGTCAGGAGAAGAGAGAGATCAGAAGAGGGAGCTGGAGGGAGAGAGAGAGAGAGAGAGAGTACAGGCCAGGCAAGGCCAGGTAGGGTGTGAAGGAAGGACGGGGTGCTAATTGAGGGTAATGAGTGAGAGATCTCCCCTGTCTCAGGCTGGGCTAATGGGAGTCAGGTCAGGGAGCTCAGGCTCTCCTTGTGCTGTTCATCTGGCGTGATTTATGGGGCCTGGCTCTCTCTCTAGACTAGATCACTTTCATCAGCAGATAGAGGTGCCCCGCCTGCCTGCCTGCCTGGACAGCACTGGGCTTGAGTTACAAGCTGCTCACATCACACACAGAACAGATGGAGAGAACAGTGGGCATTTCATGCAATGGGTATAGTAAGTGATGAATCTACTGAATCAAATGTTTATTTATTGCTGTTATATAGTATCACATTAGCACAACTACTGTGTGTGTGGGAAACCTGTTAACTAACACTTTTAACAATTGTGAATCATTGACTGTAACAAAACCCCAACAGTTCAAAGTGTTGATGTCCCCAGTGAGTAAAGTGAGCTGAACAGGGAACGGAGTTAGTTTGTGGTTACACAGGCAGCCCAACCAGAACATCAGTACTCACTCTGACTGTACATTTCTCTCACCTCAGAGGCGACTGCACTTTTGCATTTTTTATCAGCGAGTGTGTTGAGCATTCCACTCCTGTCGCATGCTATTAAGAGAACAATTCATTTGCTCCGCAAACCTAATCTGGGCTCTGAGGCTGCGGGTGAAGGCGCCATATGCCATCACTGAGTACTATATATCACCACAACACTGACACAACGTCTCCCACACATTCTGCTTTCTCCCCAATTCAGACATTTTCTTGGGGAGAATGGGACACTTTATTCAGTTATACTTTACTTTACATATCACCAGGGGCTCCAAACAAGATAATTCTGGCACTACTGTTCCTATAATAAGTACTTGAGTCCTCAATATCTTGTGTTTGTTTAGCCCTGTGGGAATGTACTTTGTTCCGTAATATGTTGGGCTAAGATATGGTTAGCATTTTTTATCAAGCCCTAAGCATTTAAGTCAAGCCCTACAGCATCTTTGTCAGGGCATAGAATCTTAACTACTCTCTGGAGCTGGGACACACAGTTGGGGAGGATGGGAGACAGCACATCCCAGGGCCTCCCTCCCTCCCTGGGCCCTTTGGTGGGGGACTCAGAGGAGCAGCCTTAGGGATCCAATGACAACCCTGTGGAGGATTCCAGCTGTACTCAGCAGCCAGGGAGCCAACCAATGTCCCATGTGGCCGTCAGTGTAATAGCCAGCCGTTGGCGCTCTTTCCCAGCTACATCACTCAGTCCTACTGGGTTGGCTTGGACTGAATGGAGAGAGAGAGCACAAAGGAGAGGGAGGGAGATAGAGAAATAGAAGAGAGAGGGTGAGTGGGAGAGAGTGAGTGAGTGAGGGGAGGGAGAGCGAGAGAGTGTAAAAAGAATGTAAAAAGTGAGAGATTGGAAGGCCACAGTGGAAGCAGACCTCTCCTCTCTGGGCCTGGTTTGGGGTAACGGGGCCTCAGTACTCTCTCTAAGTTAACTGTGTCATCTGTACGCAGGAGAGCTGTTCTTTCCCACTTGGCCTGTTGATCCAGAGCCTACAGTTCAGCACTGGGTCTAGAAAGGAATCCCCTGTGTTAATGGGTAGTGACCATGCTGGCCATGTTGCCCCTGGTGCTATTCATTTCCCTCGTACAAAGCAGCTTTTTATTGCCCTGTATCTGGTGTTAAATATGATTTGATATTTCTTAACTGTGTTTAAGAAGAGACCTTTTAAGCATTCAGGCATGATATTTGTCTTTGTGTATTTTTTGTTAATTTGGATAAATCGAAAGTTCTCAGTTACCCTCAACATTTTATAGTGCTCTACTAGCCTTACTAGCCTGTAATGAACTCTGAGGTAACAGGAAATCTGCCTCCTCACTGGATCATCAGATAAGATGTGGGTCAAAGAAGCAGGCTCCAGCAGGCTCCAGGCAGCAGGTTCCAGCAGGCTCCAGGCAGCATGCTCCAGGAACCAAGCAGCAGGCTCCAGGCAGCAGGCTCTAGGCAGCAGACTCCAGGAACCAAGCAGCAGGCTCCAGGCAGCAGGCTCCAGGAACCAAGCAGCAGGCTCCAGGCAGCAGGCTCTAAGCAGCAGGCTCCAAGCAGCAGGCTCCAGACAGCAGGCTCCAGGCAGCAGGCTACAGGAACCAAGCAGCAGGCTCTAGGCAGCAGGCTCCAGGAACCAAGCAGCAGGCTCCAGACAGCAGGCTCCAGGCAGCAGGCTCCAGGAACCAAGCAGCAGGCTCCAGGCAGCAGGCTCCAGGAACCAGGCAAAAGGCTACATGCAGCAGGCTCCGGGCAGCAGTCAGTAGGGAGGGTCACTCTATAGGAGATGAATCTATTCCCCAGCCTGTGCCCAGGGTCCTTCTCCGTACAGAATCTCCTCCCATGTCCATGAGTCCAGAGATTTCTGCTGCTGCCCGATACCACGCTGCTTGGTCCTTGGTTGGTGCGTGATTCTGTAATGCTCGTCGTGGGTGGAAGAGGAGGACCAATGCGCAGCATGGTAAGTGTTCATATTCTTTAATGAAACAACTGAACACTGGAAAAACAACAATATGACAAACAAACAGTCCTGTACGGTGAAGAAAAACACAGAACAGAAAATAATCACCCACACCACACAGGTGGGAAAAGGCTACCTAAGTATGATTCTCAATCAGAGACAATGAACGACACCTGCCTCTGATTGAGAACCATACCAGGCCAAACACAAAACCACAACATAGAAAAAAGAACATAGACTACCCACCCAACTCACGCCCTGACCATACTAAAACAAAGACATAACAAAAGAACTAAGGTCAGAACGTGACAATGCCCCTGTGTGAAAAAGTAATCCTCCCCTTACACTCAATAACTGGTTGTGCCACCTTTAGCTGCAATGACTCCAACCAAACACCTTTTTTTTAAATTTAACTATGCAAGTCAGTTAAGAACAAATGACTATTTTACATTGACGGCCTACCCCGGCCAAACCCTCCCATAACCCGGACGACGCTGTGCTGATTGTGTGCCGCCCTACACTTCCCGTAGTTGTTGATCAGTCTCTCACGTGGTTGTGGCCCACTCTTGCATGCAGAATTTTTTTGTCTAAAATGACATTCCCAAATCTAACTGCCTGTAGCTCAGGCCCTGAAGCAAGGATATGCATATTCTTGGTACCATTTGAAAGGAAACACTTTGAAGTTTGTGAAAATGTGAATTGAATGTAGGAGAACATAACACAATAGATCTGGTAGGGAGAAAAAAAAACACACAAAAAATATTATATCACCATCTTTGAAATGCAACAGAAAGGTCCAGAATCTAGCCATCACTCTGGTTGTAATTCCTATGGTGTCCACAAGCCGGCAGCAGTGTATGTGCAAAGTTTCAGACTGATAACTCAAAGCATGTGCAAGCTACATGACATTTAGTGTGAAGTCACCCAGGTACATTTGAGCAAATCGTGAAGGACACATTTACATAACATTTTTCTGCAAGAAAATCGTCAAATCTTTATTCGCTTCGTACTTGATTTAGCTTTTCCATTATTAGGAGGCATGTTGTAACCCAGTTTCCATAACTTCATAACTCTCCATATTCTTGCAATTTTTGTCCAAAAGGAAAAGGTTTGCTGTCGCACAAGGTTAGCAGCAAAAATGTGCGACATATATGCATTCCACAGGAAGAACCTTATACCAACAGTCAAGCATGGTGGTGGTAGTGTGATAGTTTCGGGATGCTTTGCTGCCTCAGGGCCTGGATGACTTGTCTTACTAGAAGGAACCATGAAGACTGCTCTGTATCAGAGAATTCTACAGGAGAATGTCAGGCCGTCCGTCTGTGAGCTGAAGCTGAAGTGCAGCTAGGTCACGCAGCAAGACAATCAAGTCTTAATGGTTAAAAAAAAAATCAACAGATTTGACATTTTGGAATAGCCTAATCAAAGTCCAGACCTAATCCCAATTGAGATGTTGTGGCAAGTCTTGAAATGAGCAGTTTATGCTTGAAAACCCACAAATGTCGCTGAGTTAAAACAGTTCTGCATGAAAGAGTGGGCCAAAATTCCTCCACAGCGATGTGAGAGACTGATCAACAACTACAGGAATGTACCTTCTGTTAAAAGTTGTCACGGTTTTCCTTAGGTGAAAGAGAGTCAGACCAAAATGCGGCGTGGCTATTGCGATCCATGTTTAATGAAACAAAGTACACACGAATCAAAAACAATAAACGTAACACGAAAACTGAAACAGCCTAATACTGGTGCAAAGTAACACAGAGACAGTAACAAGGACAATCACCCACAAACAAACAGTGCAACCCAGGCTACCTAAGTATGATTCTCAATCAGAGACAACTAATGACACCTGCCTCTGATTGAGAACCATACTAGGCCGAAACATAGAAATACCCAAATCATAGAAAAACAAACATAGATTGCCCATCCAACTCACGCCCTGACCATACTAACTATGGCGCGGGACGCGGACCCCACTTCACCATTGTCTTAGTCCGCCTTATTGTCCGCCTCCGTGGCTTTCTCACCATGGCAACCCCTCTCAATGACCCCACTGGACAGAGGGGCAGGGGCTCGGGACAGAGGGGCAGGAGCTCGGGACAGAGGGGCAGGGGCTCTGGCGCCTCTGGGCTGAGGGGCTCTGGCGCCTCTGGGCTGAGGGGCTCTGGCGCCTCTGGGCTGAGGGGCTCTGGCGCCGGACAGGCGGGAGGCTCCGGCAGCGGCGCCGGACAGGCGGGACGCTCCGGCAGCGGCGCCGGACAGGCGGGACGCTCCGGCAGCGGCGCCGGACAGGCGGGACCACCTGCAGGGAGGAGACAGAGAGACAGCCTGGTGCGTGGGTAGAAATACCCAAATCATAGAAAAACAAACATAGACTGCCCACCCAACTCACGCCCTGACCATACTAACTAAATACAAAACACAGGAAATAAAGGTCAGAACGTGACAAAAGTGGCACAACCAGCTTTGAGTGTAATGGGGCAATTACTTTTTCACACAGGGGAATTGGGTGTTGCAGAACTTTGTTAATTAAATATATATATTTTTGTGTTATTTGTGAACTCAGATTCCCTTTATCTAATATTAGGTTTTGGTTGAAGATCTGATAACATTCAGTATCAAGAATATGCAAAAATAGTGAAAATCAGAAAGGGGTCAAGTACTTTTTCACGGCACTGTAGCTGTTAATGGTAGTAGTTAATGTCATGGGAACTACCTCTGCTGTTTTTGAGTTGCTGTGTGTTTGTGTGTTCTTCTGTTTGTGTCTGTGCGATTAGTGAGACAATTACTACTGTAATGCAACTTTAAGAGCCATTTTATAATTTAAACGGCAACCGTTTAATGTTCCCAGCATGCTGCCCATCGCACAATGGCAAGTTAGAATTCCGATTCACACTGCTGGAAATAGAATGTTAAGTGCAATGATCTTTTCATATTTTTTTCACAAAACAGCTTCATAGGGAAATGAACTATAGCTACTGTAACTGTGTGTGTGTGTGTGTGTGTGTGTGCGCCCAGCAGCCAGACTTTAAACTGTTCTCACCCTGCTCCCATCCCAGGCCAAGCTAGCTACAGCTAAATCAAGGAAGTCACTGGGCTACAGTGTTGAACCATCTGAGAAAAATCCAATTGGCATTCTGGATTGAGACTAAACACGGTTAGAGAAATAACTAAATAAATGAAGTGAAGACTGGGAGACTTCACACTAACCTGGGAGACTCTCCGCGCGCACGCACGCACGCACGCACGCACGCACACACACACACACACACACACACACACACACAGCGCCAGCATTCCTCTTGTACACTACAACACGCTCTCTCATACAGTACAGGGTAAGATGATGATTACTTGAAGCCTAACCTTGTGGAAAATGAAATTAGCAGAATGCAAAGGGGTGGTAATGTTGCTTCGCTCCATGGTTGACTGGCCACAGCTTAACCATGAGCTAACAGAAACCATGAGCTAACGTGTTGGTACTTTAGCTAATGCAGCAGTGCTCAGTCTGGCTTTATTCAGCCGCGTTGACTTGTTTAGGTACACTGTCAGAATCAACGTATGATTCATGATATTGTCAGTGTTGCAGCACGTGTATGTGTGTGTGCGCGTGTCCACTGTGTTTTTCCTTTTGTGGAATGGCTGCCGTGGCAACAGTGAGTGTGTGTCTGTAGGAGCCGTGGGGTTGGATAATGTAATGGAGGGTGTGGGTGTGACGTGATGGACTATGCACTACGCAGGACGTACTGTGATTGAGGATGTTCACTGTCCTGTCCTTGCCGGAGTCTGCATCCATCATAGCATTAACTTTGTGAAACAAATCAGGAGAACAAGAGAGAGAGCGAGAGAGCACATGAAATCAACTGAATGAATACACACTAGATCGTGAATGAATGGAGAAGGAAATAGCTCAGACTATAAAAAGCAAGCTGAATGTAGCAGTTGGTGGAGCTACTAGCTGACAAAAAGGGAAACTTACATTGTTGAGGTTCTTTGATTTCTCGCAACAGATATTATTCTGACCCCAGGGGCCTCCTTGTCAAAAGTAGTGCACTATAAAAGGGAATAGGGTACCATTTGGGATGCAACCTAAGACTTTCCTCTTAGTAAGCTATTTTAACCTGCCACAATGTAAAGTATTGTAGTGTTACGCTGTTTCACATTGGTCGAGTGCCTTTAGTGTACTTAAGTGTAGTACTTAATAGCACTGGAAAGAATGTGAGCGTGAGGAAAGGGAGCTCAGTGCTCAGGGTTCCTCAACTGACGGCCCACAGGCAGAATTTGGCCCGCTGGGTTTTTTAATTTAAAAAAAATATATATATATTTTTTTGTTTTGTTTCATTGTTCGACAGAAAGACTATAAAAACACCAGAACATCAGCTCAAAGTGATTTTAAATGAAGAAACCCAAATATTTCCATGCATAACAGAGAGACGTGATCATATACAAATGTAAGCCAGGTTTAAAATGATTATGTTTTAGTCAAATATTATATCTGTTTGGGATCCTTGAAGTCAATTTGCAGTCAAATGATTTGTAATTATGTTCCGGCCCCCGACCATCCGTTCAAGACAACATCGGCCCGTGGCTGAATCTAGTTGATGATCCCTGCTCTACAGGGCAGCCAGAAGAGCTAATCGTGCTGCTTGAAAGGCCTGCCTGGCTCGAGGGCTAGGAGACACATGCTCTCAGCACACTTACTGTACACCTTGGGCCCTGCCAGGTTTTTCACTCTGTGTAACGCAGCAGGGCAACAAGGTGAACGCTCTTGGAGACTCAGTGGGCATGGCATGGCCAAGGTTTTTGTATTACGAAATACCCAACAGATGATCCACTCCCCTGGGTTTATCCACAGGGCTACTTTAACCAATCACACAAAATGGTATTGGGCTAATTATCTTGAGATTTTTTTTAAAAACTAGGCAAGTCAGTTATGAACAAATTCTTATTCTCAATGATGGCCTAGGAAGAGTGGGTTAACTGCCTTGTTCATGGGCAGAACAACAATTATTTACCTTGTCAGCTTGGGGATTTGATCTTGCAACCTTATGGTTACAATTGCAACATCCTAACCACTAGGCTACCTGCCACCCCGCAGATGAACTGTTCTTGACTTTTATTTTCATGACATTTGATATCTGCCACTCGTTCATGCCATGCTTTAGCGCCTGTGCCTTCAGACCTACACTTTATTTTTAGTGAAGTGGCAGGCAGACTAGAGGAAGCGTAGAAGTGCCTTTGATGGCTGCTTGTACTGTAGCTGTAGAGACAAGCTCCACCCCTGCAGGCTCCAATGGCAGGTTTCAGCAGCAGCGTGTCTCTACCCCCCGCTCCCCTCTCCCTTACCTGCCACTGACGATGTCTCTTCACCCCGAGCTCAGAGCTGCACAATCAAGGTTTAATTAGTGAAGGGAAGCTTTGCACTTCCCTCTCAACGATCGGCGGAGCCAAAGCCAGAGCGGGTAAATTGTCAGGCCTGCCTGCGGAGCCTGTAATGGGGAATGTTAAGGGGGCTTAGGGTGAGGTTGATACTGCCAATGCACCAGCGTATGTTATGTTACAGGCCCTGAAAGGCAACACTGCTGTGCCGTGAATTCTCACTCAGAAAAACAATTACAGAATGCTCTGCAGGGATGTTCTCATTCTCACCATCTATACCCATAAAATCAGAATGTGGAATTGAACCCTATGTGGTTCGCGTAGCTGTTATTTCAATTGCCTCAGTGGTAGACTGTTTTTATGGATACCCAACCTCTTCCATCATTGGTGTGCTTGTTTGTTTGTGTGTGTGTGCGTGTGTGTATGTGTGGGCGCACGTGTGTGTGTGTGTGTGTGTATGTGCGGGCGTGTGTGTGTGGGCGCGTGTGTGTGTGTGGGCATGTGTGTGCGTGGGCGTGTGTGTGTGTGTATGGGCGTGTGTGTGTGTGTGGGCGCGTGTGCGAGGCTGGTTGAGTGAGAAGGAGGCTGCTGTACTGTAGTTTTTCTTTTGTTGAACACCCAGATGAAATAATGTGACAGATACGGTTGCTCCGTCGCCGAGGCTAATGCCCGCTGAATGCCACTGCACTTTGGTTAATGCAAAGTAGCCTGACATTTTAAGGAGCTTGGACTGCATGTAATTGGAGCTGTGGCCTTTCTGAGGCTCCTCTCCTCCCCCTCTGTCAGGACAAAGCAATGGAACACGCTTCCTCCTCTTCTCCCTCTCCCTGACATGAAAAACGGCCTACACACAGCTCGCCGTCTAGTGTCTACTGCAAATTGGTCACCGTTTTAAAAAGAGGGGAGGAAGAAAAGTATTTGGAACTTTGAGTGGAAAAAACATTATAGTCTATGCCTGCCTAGAAGCTATCCTACCTGGGTCTACAAGGTGTTTTATGTAAACACCTCTCCTGCTCTCTGTAAACATTATTGAGATCAACTGGGAAGGCAGAGGACATAGAGTACTGTCACGAACCGGCTCAAAGCCCGTAACAAAGGGAGACAACGTGGAGATAAGGAGTAGAAAGATATATATTTATTAACTAAAGCAAATAAATATAATATACAATGGTGTGTGTAATCAGTAATCAGTAGTGTAAGTGAGTGTTTTGCATGCATGAATGTGATAATGCAGGGTGATGAAAGGTGCCAAAGCAAACAAACAAACAAACGGCCACCAAGAACCACAACACAATCTACAGAGGGTGTCTGCATGGAGAGAGTCTCCTCCATGAATGGGGAAGTGGTGTATTTATCCTGGGAGACACCGGGCCCAGGTGTTTCCCATGTAGCTGACGACCCTCCCAACTCCGCCCACCAGCATCCTAATAAGGAAATAACAGAGAGAATACAGCAGACAGAGTGGGAGGGTCGTCACATCCCCCCCCATAAAACCGGGGACCAACAAGGACCCCGGAACAACATACTGGCCTCTGCGTCCCAAATTTACGAGGGGTTATGTGTTCACACCTCCACCTGCACCAACCAACCTCCTCCTCCTCCCCAGACCTCAGCAACCTTTGTGCATAGGAAGCAATATTTTAAGAGGAAAGAAGAACACAAGACCAGGAGGGAACAGACAGGAAAGATTGACCATTGTTTCGGGTTGTCATGTTCTGTCATGTAAACATTCAGGAACATGGCACAAAAGACCAACAGCTACAAGCTCCAACGAAAAGAACATCAGGGTCCTTCTTAATTTTTACAACTCACAACGATTCATAGTCACTTCCAGCGATTCATAGTCACTTCCAGCGATTCATAGATTTCACGTGCCCTACTCGTCAGTGGCACCTGCCAATAGCCTTTTAACAGGTCAAATTTTTTCACAAACTTAGCTGCACCGACTTGATCAACACAGTCCTCCATCCGAGGAAGAGGAAATGAATCTGGCTTTGTGACACTGTTTATCTTACGGTAGTCCGTACAAAAACGGTTTGTTCCATCCGGTTTCCTGATCAAGATACAGGGAGAAGCCCAACTGGAGAAAGAAGGCTCTGCTATCTTACTCTCCAGCATGTACTTGACCTCAGCATCCAGACAACGTAGTTTCTCTGAAGAAACTCTATAGAACCGCTGACGAATGGGGTCAGCACCTCCAATGTCAATATCATGTTCTATTAAGTGTGTAGGTGTATCAGAAAACAAACTTGGAAATCTCTGAATCAGACCAACCATCTCTTTCCGCCCATCAACAGGTAGGTGAGTGAGAAGACTGTCTAAAATATCCAGTGTTTCTGAATTTTTCAATCTACCCTGCAATATACAATCGTCAGGACCAGGAACATCTTCCTCCTCATGCACAGATCTAGCACGACAAGAACCCAAGGAAACAACGGTATCAGCCAAAAGAACAGGTTTTACCGTCCTCTGTAGAATCCCACTGTTCAGTCTCAGAGGAACGTGCATAATAGGGTTTTAACAGATTTACATGGCACAGCTGGTGTGCTTTCCTCCGTTCTGGAGTGGCAACTAGATAAATTTGCTCAGTGTACTGGCGCACCACTGTATATGGACCTTGAAACTTGGCTTGAAAAGGAGAACCAACAATTGGCAGCAGAGCAAGAACCTGGTCACCTGGACTAAAGTGACGAGGCTCAGTTCGGCGATCAAATATGCCCTTCATCCTCTCCTGTGAAGATGATAACTTCTCTTTAGCCATTTCACCAGCGGTGTACAGCCGTCGCCGGAAATCACACACATACGATAACAGGGACTGAGGAGGCTCGGGAGACTTCCAGTCATCCTGGAGAACAGATAAAAGTCCACGCACCCTATGTCCAAACACAAGGTCATTTGGACTGAAACCTGTGCTCTCCTGTGAAACTTCCCTAGCGGCTAACAGTAAACAAGGCAACCCCTCCTCCCAATCCTTATCCATCTCAGTACAATAAGTTCTCAACAAAGACTTAAGTGTTTGATGGAAACGTTCCAGTGCTCCTTGACTTTGCGCGTGATAGGCGCTAGACAAATTGTGTTTAATATGGAGCTGTTGAAGAACCTGGGTGGTCTGACACATCACAGTGAACAGGTAACTGCTACCCTTTTAGAACGAGGCAGAGGACCCACACAGTCAATAATCAGATACTCAAAAGGTTGGCTGAGTACAGGAATAGGAAATAATGGTACTGGTTTAATTGCTTGATTAGGCTTACCAGTTAATTGACAGGTGTGACAAGTTTTGATAAAATCAGAACACATCCCTCTTTAATCTAGGCCAAAAGAAATGTCTTAATATGCGATTGTAGGTTTTCCTCACCCCCATATGTCCAGCCACGTCGCTGTGAGAAGTTTCCAACACCAACTCACGAAGCTTAACTGGTACAACAACCTGACTAATTGCCTCCCCCAGAAAAACACTATCATGAGACACCCACTTTCTCATCAGGACATCCTCTTGGAGAAAATAGCCATGGGCGACATCTCCCAACTGTTCTATAGGCACAATTTGATCACGCAACTCTTCCAACGTGGGGTCATCCCGTTGCGCATTGATTAGATCTGAGCGGGTTATAGATAACGGGATAGCAGGGAAAACAGTGACATACTTTGTATTATTATCATTAGTCGGCGCAGTGACCAGTTCGCCACGGCTCATAGAACGTGTCACTGCACACGCAGAGAACACCTCTGGGAAACTCTGTACACTCTCATCAGGAATCCCAACAAATGACGGCTTAGTGGAAACCACTGGAGATGGAAACACGACAGGCCATACACGCGCACCAGCCAAGTTATTCCCAAGGATAACATCGATACCCTCAATAGGCAACGAAGGACGCACACCCACAACAACTTCACCCTTCACCAGCCCACAATCCAACATCAGTTTATGCAATGGAACTGACAGAGTGTTCAAACCTATTCCCCTAATTAGAACACTATTCCCCGAATCAGTCTCAGCAGAAAATGGTAACACAGACTCCAACACAAATGATTCAGAGGCACCTGTGTCTCTCAGGATCTTCACTGGCACAAGGTCTTTACTTCCTAACATAGACACAAAACCTTCTGTAATGAAAGGTAAATAGTCTGGATCAATATGGACTTTCACATTCTCCTGGGCCTGAGGAAATGAGTCATGAATGAATTGATGTGGAACAGGTGCAGCTAACGCAGTAGGCTTAGATTTAGCGTAAGCACCCCTTGACCTGAGAAGTGGACATTCGTTTTTCCAATGACCTGAACCTTGACAGGAGTGACACTCCTGCCCAAAGTCAGCTTTACCATGAGAGTCAGGTTCAACCCTAGTTGAATAGAACTCTGCCCGAGAACCAAAGTATCTCGGTGAGCGAAGCCCAAATCTATCCGAACGCCCCCACTCTTTCCGAATACGGGGTTCTGCAAAGACACTTTTGTGAGTCAACACATACTCGTCTGCCAAAACTGCAGCTTCAGCAACATTCTTTACTTTCTGTTCATTAATATACGTGGCAATACGATCAGGAATTGTGTCCTTAAATTGCTCTAACATAATCAGATCACACAGCCCTTGGAAAGTCACAACTGCAGAGGCGGAACACCAGCGATTAAACTGTAAAGACAACTGTCGCGCAAATTCAACATGAGTTTGGTTATCATCCCTTTTTAAAGTTCTAAATCGTTGGCGGTAAGCCTCAGGGACCAATTCATAAATCTGTAACACAGCTGTTTTAACTTTATCATAACTGGCACTATCGTGTACACTAAGAGCTGAATATGCTTCCTGCGCTTTACCAGTCAGCACACACTGCAACATTAAAGTGCGGTCAGAATCAGGCCAACTCCTAGCGTCAGCAACCCGCTCAAACAACGAAAAGAATGTCTCGGGGTCCCTTTCGTTAAACCGAGGCAATAACCGTAAGTTCCCAACAATATCAAATGTCTCTGGGGCACGACCAAAAGCGGAACTACCCCTAGGTAAATCTGGGTCACCTTCCCAAAACAAACTCTCCCCTGAGATCTTTCCTTCCCTAACCAACTCTATACGTTCTTGTTGCAATTTGATTTTAGCACGCTCCATCTCTTGTTTAAATGCCAATTCCTTTTCATATTTTACACGATCATGCTCCCGATCATGCTCTCTCTTCTCACGATCATGCTCCAGCTGTAACAAAAGCAGTTCTTTCTGCTGTTCAAAAAGAAGGCTACTAGGACTAACCGATGGAATGTTCATTGTAACGTTATGGGGAGACGACAAATCCTCAGCAGAGGCTGGCCCAGTGGTAACTTCAAGAATTACCACTCTCCATCAGATTGGCCTTCAATATCAACCTAATAGAATTCTTTAGACGTTTATCACTAATCTCAACCTCGTAGTGTTCCGCGACCTTCAACAGCTGTTCTTTAGTACCTAAATCTAACAATTCCTCTGATGGAGAGCGAATGAACTTATCTACATAAGACGCCATAATCACACACAAAAAAAACATCTGGCTCTTCCCTTCTGCTGAGCACACCAGACCACAACCCGAGAATTGACAATCACCCTGAGTACCACAGAAGAGAGATGAGATACGGAGCTTCCCCAAAACCTACAATAACTCAACCCTAGTCTTCGTGCAGATTTGCGGTGGGAATTTACGCACTGTAGCCCGCTGGCAAGGAAATAGAACTCCCCAGCATGCTGGCAAATTCCACCAAGCCACGGATGTGCCCCCGAGACAACTGCTCAGTCCACAGACACCACACAAAAATAACAAACATTAACCATGCCCAACATATTCCAAAAAATGAAACACGTCGCTAAACCTATCAGGGGAAAAAGGCTATAGCTCCGGGTAGCAAGTTCCACTACCCTACCCAAATCTCCCACCGAGGTACACAGCCGATTTACTCACCTCAGACTGACTTCCCAACAGAAAGTAGAACAAGAGTTTACAGGCTAGGCAGGGCCTGGAAACTAACCATTATCTCTCTCCAACGCAGCACACAAACCAACCACAAAGGCAACCAATACTGGGCCTATCAAACTCAACCACAATATGCAAACACGTACCTCCACGGTCTCCCAAACCAGTAGTTCAAAGATCCCGGACGAGCCCCCACTTGTCACGAACCGGCTCAAAGCCCGTAACAAAGGGAGACAACGTGGAGATAAGGAGTAGAAAGATATATATTTATTAACTAAAGCAAATAAATATAATATACAATGGTGTGTGTAATCAGTAATCAGTAGTGTAAGTGAGTGTTTTGCATGCATGAATGTGATAATGCAGGGTGATGAAAGGTGCCAAAGCAAACAAACAAACGGCCACCAAGAACCACAACACAATCTACAGAGGGTGTCTGCATGGAGAGTCTCCTCCATGAATGGGGAAGTGGTGTATTTATCCTGGGAGACACCGGGCCCAGGTGTTTCCCATGTAGCTGACGACCCTCCCAACTCCGCCCACCAGCATCCTAATAAGGAAATAACAGAGAGAATACAGCAGACAGAGTGGGAGGGTCGTCACAGTACGCTCTACTAGTCTGTGTACAGTCTCTGTGTTTTAAGTTGAAATACAGTACAGGGCATTTTTCCAACTAAACCCTGTTGCTCTTTAAGGAGTATAAGTCATCCACAAACTTCCTCCAGCAGACTCTGTGTTGTGTGGTTTTCTCCACTTCTTTCTTGGATGTTCTTGCCTTTTTTCAGCTCTGAAAAAAGAAAGCGAGTGTATTTTAAGTCTGTAGTACTGTAGTTATGCAGGTTTCACTAGACTTTAAGAAAGAGAGAAAGGGATAGCAGGGGAGGTGTGAATAGGGAGAGAGGGGATGATGGAGGGATATTAAAGAAAGAAGGAGATAGGGGGGGTCCAAGGCTTTAATGACCTTTTTGCCAAGACAGTCTCTGGGTGCATTTTCTCTGTGCTTTCATAAAGCATTTACACAGTTGAGTGAGCAGGAGGCCACTGCGCCACTGCACCGCACGTAAAAGCAGAGCAATTATTAATGTCTTCTGATAAGGTCAAGTAAGTGAGGGAAACCTTCTACATCACTTGAGTGTAGGGATGCCACTTGAGCAGAGAAGGAATCTGGTTACAAGGACCATTGATAGTGATAGAGAAGCTGCTGCACACGTGGATGGATACAGTAGGACGTATTACAACTATGTGTATAAATACATGACCTGTACAATTTAAAAAAACATACAATAAAAAACTGTATTTAGCCTCTCCTTCTTAGCTAAATTATTTTCATAACAGGTACTCTGAAAATAATTCATTTCAACTTCTGTGCTGAAGTGTGGATGAAATAAAGTGCTACAAGGTGAAATAGTTGCTGTTGATATCATCATCCTTGTCCTTGATTTGTTAACTTGACACTTCCTACATCTTCACTGCAGCCTGCTGATGGCCCGGGGACAGGGGGAAGAGAACAGTGTTATGTCACCTCACTAAAGCACTATATCCTCCTGTCCTCTGCTGGCTTGTGTCCTTTCTCCCTGCCGTGCCGCAGAGGATCCAATATCTATGCCCGTTTTACAAGAAATATCAGATCCAATGCCGTTTGGAGAGTACATTTTTGTTTTACCCTTTGGAGGGCACATTGAGAGGGGTTGAAAGGAGGTAACTGTTAAGTGGCCTCAGGGTGTCATACTGTACCCAGTCTTATAGGGTACGGTAATACTATTTTCCCTTCATGTTGGACAGGTCACCCTGTTAATTCCTAGAGGACTTGCAGTACTTTGACAAGCAAAAACTGGTAGCATGAAAGAGTTAGTGACTCCAACCTAAGTGTATGTAAACTTCCGACTTCAACTGTACATGTGCGCTATGGAACAGAGAGAAGATGGAGAGAAGAGACGAGACAGGGAATCAGTGGTTAAGGATAAACATATTACTTTCCTGAGAAACAGTAGCCGCAGGATCACAGTACACTTGAAAATCGACAAACACTAAGTCTGCAGTCCAAACACTTAAAAGACACACCCTATCCCTTCAGTCCTCAAATTAAGTGGACACTGATGACGTATCATGACATCTGACGAGTATACACTTGCAGGACAAGGGGCGAGGGAGGAAGGAATATTGTTTTTAAATGGACCACCCTTGGCCGGAAATTCATCAATCATTCATCCCGCGATGATTGTGTTTTCAGCCACCGGTAGCTTGTGGGTGCTCTATATGCGCTACAGTCAATTATGAGTGCATGTCTACTTATATTAAATATATAATTATTAATATATGCCTACTGTATGATAGCTAGCAAATGAATTAGCTAACTAACGTTAGCCTGCCAAGCTGGATCATCTGAAGAAGGAAATTGTTTCATTTCTATAATTTCCAAAAGATAACCAAACAAAAACATATTTACGAGACGTGTTTGTGTCGTCATGTGCATTAGTAGCACAATTTCTAACTTGTTTGCATTCGTTTTTACTTGCACTTTTATGTTGACTTCTCCATTGATGTTGTTTTTAGGTTTTTGCAGACTTTTCCTAGCGGATGTATAATCATCACAAATTGAATCATGGTGAGTTTCAGGCCCCGGAGTGAACATAATTGTACACTCGCAAACTCAAATAATAATGAGGGCTAAGGGGCTTATATTGCAAACTTCCCTTGCTTGGCTAATCATTTGGACCGCCCTTCCAGATGGCAACGGAGATTCCCCAAAGGGCATAAGGTGAGGGTAAGTGGATGAGGGTGTGTCTTTTATGAGTTTGAACCACAGCCGAAGTCTCGAAAACTCACTCAGGAAACTAACATGAGCGTGCACACATAGTAAAGAATTCAAGCTTCTACAAAGGACAACAGAAAACACCCATATTTTAACTGTGATATCATAATGAGTAAAAGGACACACCTGAGTGTCGTTAATGTCTCTAGGACAGTGTCTGACGCCCTCTGGTGACAGGTGGAACCATATGTATGTATGTGTGTGTGTGTGTGTGTGTGTGTGTGTGTGTGAGTGAGTGAGTGAGTGAGATTGAGAGAAAGCGCGAGGCCGCTGCCGTAGGCAGACATGGCTCTCGACAGAAGACAGGCTATGTGCACACTGCCCACAAAATGAGGTGGAAACTGAGCTGCACTTCCTAACCTCCTACAAAATGTATGACCATATTAGAGAGATATACTTCCCTCAGATTACACACATCCACAAAGAATTTGATTATTTTAATTTTGTACTTCAACCATTTGCGCATCATCACAACCCTGTATATATACATAATATGACATTTGAAATGTCTTTACTCTTTTGGAACTTCTGTGAGTGGAATTTTTACTGTTCATTTTGATTGTTTATTTCACTTTTACATGTTATCTACTTCACTTGTTTTGGCAATGTTGACATATGTTTCCCATGCCAATAAAGCACATTGAATTGAATTGAATTGAGAGAGAGAAATATATTTAATTGTGCAAAGTCAAAGTCAATGGAAAAAAATGGGAAATGAAAAATAAATATGTTCTCCTGTGGGAGAAATGTTATCTTCAAACACTTTCACTATCAATGGTACAGTAATCTGACAAGGAGTTGTCATTGATGGCAGCTAAAGCTTTCATTTAATGGCACTCACCAGCATGAGAGAAAAGAGAAGAGGCACACACTACTGGGATGACAAGCGGCCCAGTGCACTAATGATTCAATAAGTTGTACTGAAGTGTCATGTTTATGTTTGCGTTCAGCATATGGAACATCTATACCTAACTCAAGGCCTTATGTTTGTCCAAAGTATGCAAGTCTTACCTAATATTAGGCAAATTAAGGGGAGACTATTGGATGCCCGAGTAGCAGACCTGGTTTCAAATACACCTGTATTGATTATTTGTTATTTAAATACTTAATTATTTTCTGTTTATTTGAGTATATTCAAATAATGTGTCCCGAATGAACTACTTCTATTAGAAGTATTTTCAAATACTTTCCTATAAATAGCCTACCACTTGAAAGTATTTTCAAATACTTTTTCAAGTACTATTTTCAAATACCTAATGTATGGGATTATTTTCAAATACTTTCCAAGTGTATTTCCAAATACATTCCAATATTCAACTACTTTTCAAACAAAACATATCTAAATACTTACTTTGAAATGTCTTTGCAAGTAATTTAAATACCCTAAATAGTATTTGAACTCAGGTCTGCAGAGTAGGTTAGGTGAACACAGGATACAAAGGATCTTAGCAGATAAGTACCTGTATCCAGTGTCAAGAGAGAGTCAGTGAAGTGACAAAAACCTGGTAGTGAGTTCCAAGAGTTGAAATATGAATAACAAGGTGAGAAATAGGAAAAAACGACATTTAATGAATCATTGCAAGGTATACTCCAAAGTTAGAAGTATGTGTTGAGGAAGCAAGGAGTATGGATATTGCATAGTATAAAGGATTGGTGGCAAGTACGGCATCTATTTATAGTGGAAGTTCATGACATATGATCATCTGCATCTGGTTCTTACCTAAACGTGATAGTCCGAACTGGCCATGACTGACCCAGCAGACCCGGACCAGCTCCACAACGCCATCTCCTCCCAAGGAGCCGCCATTGAAGGCACGAGGAGTTGCTTTGTGGTCTTATGGAAGGGTTCCAGACCTTGGCCGAACGCCATGACCATGCGTTGAACACTTTGCTGGAGCAATTCCGCGGCTTGTCTGTCAGGCAGCCTACCACAACGTTAACATCCCAGCCCCTCAGTAACTCAACTATTAGCTGCGCCGCATCCCTGGTCACCCCAGTGTCCCAAGTACCCCGCTTACCTCCTCCGGAGTACTACGATGGAGATACCGGAACCTGCTGGGCTTTCCTCTCCCAGTGCTCCGTCATTTTTGAGCTGCATCCTTCTTCGTTCCCCTCGGACCGCTCAAGGATAGCGTACATCATTATGCTGATGACCGGGAGAGCACTCGCCTGGGCCACGGCGGTGTGTGAGCAACAATCCTCCTTCTGCCTCAGTCTGGAGGTGTTTGTGGAGGAAGTTCAGAAGGTGTTTGATTCTCCGTTGTCCGGGAGATAGGCTGCTCGCAAGAAGCTCCAGCTACGCCAAGACTCCCGTAGTGTGGCAGACTACGCGGTGGATTTCCGCACGTTGGCAGCTGAGAGTGCATGGAACCTGGAAGCGCTGTTCGACACGTTACTACACGGATTATCGGAGGAAGATAAGAACAAGCTTGCAGCCCGGGAACTGCCAATGGATCTTGACTCGCTCATCGCCTTGACCATTTGGATTGATGGACGACTACGGGAACGAAGGAAGGAGAGGAGAGTTGATTCCACCTCACCTCAAGAGGTATCCTAGAAGTCCCCAACGGCTCCGTTGCCGAGAGACCCGAGGCTACCCAAGTTCCCACGAGAGCCTCCGAAGACTGATGACTCACCTCTTCCCGAGCCCATGCAACTAGGCAGAGTGAGGCTGTCTCCAGCTGAACTGTTATACAGGCTGAACGGCTATACTAAGAGTTGCCTGTATTGCGGGACTATTGGTCATTTCGTCTCCACCTGTCCACTAAAAGACCAGGCTCACCGGTAGGAGCGAGTACTCTGGTGGGCCATACGGAGAACTTTTCCTCTCCCCTTACTCACATTCCTTTTCATGTCATGTTGCTTTGGGCCAACCAGTCAAAATCTCTCTGGGTACTCATCGACTCTGGGGCTGATGAGAGCTTTATGGACGTTAGCCTGGCCTCCGAGCTGGATATCCCCACTCAGCCCCTTATTTCTCAGAACAAGAATAGAGCACTGGACGGGCGCTCTATTGGCCGGGTCACCCACAATACTACCCCATCAACCTACGTGTGTCAGGGAATAGCAGTGAGACGATCCAGTTCCTGCTCATTAAGTCTCCTAAGGTTCCCGTGGTGTTGAGATTCTCCTGGCTCCAGTGACACAATCCCCTCGTTGACTGGTCTGCCGGTGCCATCATGGGCTGGAGCCCATTCTGCCACGCCCACTGCCTGAAGTCAACGCAGCCTGTTCCGGGATGTCTTCCTGGGGCCTCGGAGGTTGCCCCGGGCCTCTCTTCCATTCCCGCGGAGTACCAGGACCTCCGGGATGTGTTCAGTAAGGCCCGGGCCACTTCGCTGCTGCCGCACCAACCCTATGACTGCGGGATTGATCTGCTCCCAGGCACCACTCTGCCCCGGGGACGACTGTACTCTCTGTCGGGTCCGGAGACCAAGGCTATGGAGACCTACACTACCGTTAAAAAGTTTGGGGTCACTTAGAAATGTCCTTGTTTTCTCTGTTTATCTGTTGCCAGTTCGTTTTGTTCGTAAAACCTACCAGCGTTTGTTTCCCTGCTCCTGCCTGTTTCTAGTCCTTCTCGGTTTTGAATGTTCTGTCTGCCCTGACCCTGAGACTGCCTACCGTTCTTGACCCATTTACCCCCTTTCTGGATTATTGACCCCTGCCTGCCTTGACCTGTCGTTTGCCTTCCCCTGTTGTAATAAACTGTTGTTACTTCAATACGGTCTGCATCTGGGTCTTACCTAAACATGATAAAGATAAGGCATAGATCTATCAGCTGTTGTTACTTCAATACGGTCTGCATCTGGGTCTTACCTAAACGTGATAAAGATAAGGCATAGATCTATCAGCTGTTGTTACTTCAATACAGTCTGCATCTGTGTCTTACCTAAACGTGATAAAGATAAGGCATAGATCTATCAGCTGTTGTTACTTCAATACGGTCTGCATCTGGGTCTTACCTAAACGTGATAAAGATAAGGCATAGATCTATCAGCTGTTGTTACTTCAATACGGTCTGCATCTGGGTCTTACCTAAACGTGATAAAGATAAGGCATAGATCTATCAGCTGTTGTTACTTCAATACAGTCTGCATCTGGGTCTTACCTAAACGTGATAAAGATAAGGCATAGATCTATCAGCTGTTGTTACTTCAATACGGTCTGCATCTGGGTCTTACCTAAACGTGATAAAGATAAGGCATAGATCTATCAGCTGTTGTTACTTCAATACGGTCTGCATCTGGGTCTTACCTAAACGTGATAAAGATAAGGCATAGATCTATCAGCTGTTGTTACTTCAATACAGTCTGCGTCTGGGTCTTACCTAAACGTGATAAAGATAAGGCATAGATCTATCAGCTGTTGTTACTTCAATACGGTCTGCGTCTGGGTCTTACCTAAACGTGATAAAGATAAGGCATAGATCTATCAGCTGTTGTTACTTCAATACGGTCTGCGTCTGGGTCTTACCTAAACGTGATAAAGATAAGGCATAGATCTATCAGCTGTTGTTACTTCAATACGGTCTGCATCTGGGTCTTACCTAAACGTGATAAAGATAAGGCATAGATCTATCAGCTGTTGTTACTTCAATACGGTCTGCATCTGGGTCTTACCTAAACGTGATAAAGATAAGGCATAGATCTATCAGCTGTTGTTACTTCAATACGGTCTGCGTCTGGGTCTTACCTAAACGTGATAAAGATAAGGCATAGATCTATCAGCTGTTGTTACTTCAATACGGTCTGGCGTCTGGGTCTTACCTAAACGTGATAAAGATAAGGCATAGATCTATCAGCTGTTGTTACTTCAATACGGTCTCGTCTGGGTCTTACCTAAACGTGATAAAGATAAGGCATAGATCTATCAGCTGTTGTTACTTCAATACGGTCTGCGTCTGGGTCTTACCTAAACGTGATAAAGATAAGGCATAGATCTATCAGCTGTTGTTACTTCAATACGGTCTGCGTCTGGGTCTTACCTAAACGTGATAAAGATAAGGCATAGATCTATCAGCTGTTGTTACTTCAATACGGTCTGCGTCTGGGTCTTACCTAAACGTGATAAAGATAAGGCATAGATCTATCAGCTGTTGTTACTTCAATACGGTCTGCATCTGGGTCTTACCTAAACGTGATAAAGATAAGGCATAGATCTATCAGCTGTTGTTACTTCAATACGGTCTGCATCTGGGTCTTACCTAAACGTGATAAAGATAAGGCATAGATCTATCAGCTGTTGTTACTTCAATACGGTCTGCATCTGTGTCTTACCTAAACGTGATAAAGATAAGGCATAGATCTATCAGCTGTTGTTAAGGCTCATTTAGCTTTTCTTTGGATTTAGACTTTCCATGTTAAATGAGTCTGGAGGAAGAGGATAAAAACAACAACGGGGAAACAAAAGCAATGTAATTTACTGGTGTGCCTCGTCTCATCAGGAACGGGAGGAGTGAATAATCTGCATGCTAATACACAGTTTATGGAACTGACGAAAAACCTTTATCTCTCTACTCTCTCTCTCTTCCGTCTCCGCCAGCTGCCAGAGGAGATAAAAAATGCAATGGAAAAATATAGCCATTTCTTTTTTTACATTTTACAGTGGGCCCTTGTTTCCCAGGTTGAGTGTTAAAAGTGCTCTTTAAATTCATCCCACACTGACTCGACAGCTGCTTTCCATCAATCAAATTCACAGGCAGCTTGACAGACATTAGTCATCAGATCCTGAATTAAATCAAGTCATCATTAGAATTAAAAGCTGACACCCTGGGACATAAGAGTAGACTAGCGTATTCTCTCCCTCCCTCCCTCCCTCCCTGGAAATAAAAGCGCAGCTTCGTAGAGGGTTGTGGTGAGGGAGGGAGGGAGGGAGGGAGGGAGGAACTGGAACATGCAGTAATAACATTAGGCATGCTTGGAGGAAACGAGAAGCAAATCTACAGTAATGATTCATTTCCTCCCAGGTTAAACACTGCCTCGCCTGGGGCACAACCAAGTTGAGGTTGCCTGGAGGTGTTGTGGCTTGACTGACTGGGCTAAAGTGAATCCAGGGAGCAGGTGGATGGGGTAGTAAGGGAGGAGGATAAACAGAACGGCCTGTCTCTATGAAGCATCAAATCTTCCCTGAGAATGACCTATATTGCCCGGTCCTTTGATGCCTCACTGGTTTCCCCAGGCAGCCTGGCGGTCCGCCTCCACAACAGAGGGGGAAACAAAGATACACCCCCCGCAAACACACACAGACACACGCACTCGAGTACACACACACAGGTAACACATGCACAAAAGCACAAAGGCATGGCCTGCGGGCGGAAAGTTCGTATGAGCTATTTTGGATGAGTGCCATTGATGTGCAGCTTGCTCCTACGCGGTGAATACAAAACCTCTTTTGTACAGCGTGCCATTGAGCCCAAATGCTTCCGCATGCGCTGTGTTGCCACCGTCTCTCATTACGGCAACAGTGAGACGTTGAAAGGCATTCCTCTGGGGGGCTTTCACTGATCATCAAAGATCTTTACCCCTGCGTACCCGCTCCACTGCCAGGGTGCAAACATGGCACAGCCCCAACTCCTCTGACTGC
Source organism: Oncorhynchus nerka (assembly GCF_034236695.1). NCBI lineage: Eukaryota > Metazoa > Chordata > Actinopteri > Salmoniformes > Salmonidae > Oncorhynchus > Oncorhynchus nerka. The sequence goes on from NC_088417.1 coordinate 68,395,615, forward strand.
AGGCAATGGCCACCCACCATCAAGCAGGCAGACGGCATTAGATGTGGTGTTCCTTTGCCATGGATGTCTGAGTGGCAATTGGCCATACTGTTATTGGATTCTTTCTGTGGTATTCTTTGGTTGAAAAACAAGAGAAACACCAATAGGAGAGAAGATGGAGGACCTAAGAGGCTCTACAGCCTCCCCTTCCATTTAGTCCCCACCACCACTCCCCATGCAGAGCCCAGTCCATCATTATTTGTGGGTATTAAAGCCAAATCAATGTCATCTGAGGGAGAGCCAGTATACCATGGCATCGGCTTTGTGTAGCATTGTGTAGGCTGGTCCACCATCCATTATTCAACATCAATCTGCTGCAGGGAATAAAAGGGCCACAATCAGATTAGCTGCAGGTACATCTATTCCATCTCTACCAGAACAACATTATCTCCTCCAAGACACAGCCCTGCTGGCACTGGACAACATCACCTCAACAAGCCTCCACCCCCTACAACCTCTACACCCCTGCCTGCCTCTGTCTCTCTCTCTCCCTGTCTCATTCTCTCTCCATAGGACCCATTTTGTGTAACAGAGTTTGCATGAGATTTGCCTGTCACGGATGACAAGCATGGAGATGACAAGTTTGTGCTGAATGTTATTATTTGTAAGAACTTGACTACAGTTTAAAGTGGTGCTGAGGATAGTTCTTATAGCTTACACTTTCCCACAACTATCCCGTAACCCCCTCCCCCTCCTCTCCACTACCGTGGAGCCCTGGGTAAAGTCAAATAAAAAATTGAATACAAGTTTATTATTTCGAGTACACAGATCTCCAGATGTCAACCCAGGTGCAACGAACCGCTGGAGTTTCTAGCTCCAACCGATTTGAAACAATCTTGCCCCTGCAGGTCTTTCCCAGATCAGAACAGTAGTTTATATTAGATGTCAACCTCCAGGCTCTTCTTCATCAAAGGGTCAGGTGGATTTCATCTGGCACTGAACTGACACACCTTAGATGACAGCCTCTCTCTCTCTCCAGTCTCCACGGCAGCCCAATTAGACTGCCAGTGCAAAATGTTAATAAAGGTCTGCCGTATTTGATGAAAAGCTAGAGACCCCGGGCCTTATGCTCTCTGTACCACATTAGAGAGAACCCACATTGTAAAGAACCTATAAAAACACATTTAATCTGTGTATGGGGGTGTAATGCATTGGCATATGTTGTGGAAAAGTTGTGAAATTGAGAGTAAATTATCTTGGCCCTCCGTATAAAATAAAATGTTCCCCTACCTTATAACATCTTTAAAAAAACAGACCTGTTTTTCTGGCCTCGCATCTCGTGTAAAACAGCAGCACTTTATCAATAACAGGGTTGAAGGGTGAGAGAGAGGAGTGGGGTTGAAATGGATTACTGTGGACAGGCCATGCTGGTGGTAGATAGTGTTTAAAAGCCCAGTGCAGGGGCTCGGCTGTTATCTGGAGGAGAGAGGAGGGGGTAACCTATTGAATCTGATGGGCTCTGGCAGGAAATCAGTGGCCATTGAGCCTCGAAAGCAAGCTTCCTATAATGGAATACAATGGAAAAGAAAAGCCACTATATAAAATGAGAATTGGGACCAATTTTGGACGTCCCCTTCTCGATTCTGCCACGGCTATCGGTTGGATGTGGAACCTCGGAGGGATGTGGTACGCATGTATATATGCCAGGCAATGAACCCTTGGGAAACAATCTATAGCAATTGCTGTAGCTGTTTAGGAGATAAAGGAACGTGAGTGCAGTAGATTAAAGCCCCTGACTATATAGTCTGCTACAGGTGCAGTTCAAATGCTCCTCTAAAACATATTCTGCAAAGTATGACAGACTTGCTTGCGCAGAGGTCTGCAAACACTATTTTGTGCATCCAGGCTAATGTTTTGATATATCAATATGAAAGACCCCTGAATGCACTGTAACCATGACACTCTACTGTGTTATCCTTACATGTTGTACAATTAGCAGAGGTTTCTATCCAGAGAAACATACAGGAGCATTTAGGGTTAAGTGCCTTGCTCAAGGGCATATCGGCAGATTTTACACCTTGCCGGTCAGGGATTTGAACCAGCGACCTTTCATTTACTGGCCCAATGCTCTAATTGCTAGGCTACCTGCCACACGTAGTGTGCGTGAGTCATTCCGCTAGCTAACATCTGTCAGATATCGTCAGAATGATATGATAAGGTGAGTACCAGTGTGTCACTGTCTGTGACAGAGCTGTCAATCAGAGTAGAGCTGAGAGGGCTGGTAGTCTGTGGGTGATTCAGCTATGTGAGGATAACAAGTGATGATTACAGTGCATTTAGCTTGAGGGTTTTATGATATGATAATATTGGCATCTAAAACCTCCCAAAACCTCTACATCTGAGATCATAGACAGTTCATAGTGATCTCATCATGCAATCAGCTGACAGTGACAACACCTGGCAACATTTCTTGATGCCAGGCAAGACAGAGATAACAGATTAAGGGAGATAGTGAGAGACAGAGAGAGGGAAAGATGGAGAGAAGGGGAGAAGGAGAGGCAAATGTCCCCCAGAACACAACAGAGGTGGAACCCCACCCCCACAGAGATGATGACAGTTTGAGGTGGCCCCCCTGGCACCTCCTGGGCCTGGCACTGTGCCAGCTGTCTCCTACCTCCTGCCACCTGCCACCCCAGTCCTCAGTCTGCATTTAGTACACCTCCACCCATCACCATGGACACTAATGTCAAGGGATACACCATTAAAACACATTATCCCTCCTGAAAGCTTTTCCCCCCTTAGTAATTACTACGATAAATGTTTACAAGTGTTTATATATGCTATTATATAGAAGTAGACGTGGTTATGTTGAGCTCTGCATGGTCAATATTATTATCAAGTAAATCATGAGGTAATAAAATCCTCCTTTAGCATATAGCTGAAATGAACCATAATTCCTCTTGCTCCTCCAACTGAACATGTGTCGAGGGAGGCAAAAAAGAATCTGACAGCTTAGCAGCGAGGTTGATACTTTTTAATGGCGTAGTAGACAAAGGTTAATTAAGCGAAGTGCGGCACTTCCTGACTGGGTATTTTTAATTCTGCCAGTGATGGCATAAATGTGAGAGTGTGATGATTATCATTTAACCCTGAGCACGACATTAATAGACTTGCTAATAGAAACGGAAGGGAGGTGAAATGATCAAATGGCACCAGAGCCAAATACGTTCTAGAACGGCTCAATTAGACACAGACTGGTATCACCGTTGGTTGCTTTAGAAAAACAACAACAACACAAGGATTTGTAGTTACAGGGTTACTAATTGTGCATTTTTAGAACCATGTTCCGAACAGAGGTGGGATTTCTCTTTAATAGAACAAAACAGACACCCTCTTCAATACGTTTGGTACAAGTTACCTTCAAGAGAAATGGTTCAGGGCTCTTCAGATAACTGTAACGTCAGCCGATTGTAAAAAATAATAATAATGAAATAGAAGGCATATAGATGATGAAATGATTAAAAATGGATTTATGGGTGGATTTGGATGCAGGTGTACAGAATCAGAGAGAGAGAACCTGGCTCTGTACCCATAGGCAGGCAGGCAGGCAGGCAGGCAGGCAGGCAGGCAGGCAGGCAGGCAGGCAGGCAGGCAGGCAGGCAGGCAGGCAGGCAGGCAGGCAGGCAGGCAGGCAGGCAGGCAGGCAGACAGACAGACAGACAGACAGACAGACAGACAGACACACACACACACACACACACACACACACACACACCTAACTAAGGACCTGTGTCATTGGCACCACGGATGCACACAGACGGGGAGAGGGACGCTGTCGGGAAATAGAGAATTCTGACGTCGTCAAACATGTCAGCCTCATCGTTCATCACTGGCAGGCTGCATCTGTCTGCCTCGTATCATAATGGATATAACTAATCAACTCTGTGTTATTACATAACAGGAGCAAAGGAAATGTGATAGTCTTTGTTAGTCTAGTGTACATGAGGGGCATTGTAGAGAGATTAGAATGAATACTGCTGATTCGTGTTCAGTAGGCACGAAAAGTAAGAAAATTGTCTGAAAACTCTTTTTTATCCACTGCAAAATGCTTTGCTACTGTGTGCTCTAATGAACAGTGCTGATGTTTTCCCTGCAGGTGACACGGTGACCTGATTAGATATGGTTAATGAATAGTTTCCCAGCTCACATAGAGGGTCAATCAGATTATATCCATCACTGAAAGTATCACCACTGCATTACAGTATACAGCCTCACTCTCTAGATAATATCATGCAACAGTGATTCTCTCTCCACAAATAAGAGAGTTTAGTTGTAAATTCAAAAACCAATAATCCATTGCCCAGGGCATAAATACTCACATAAGCATGCAGCAAGCATAAAATGACTATATTTACAATAGTATGTGGACACCTCTTCAAATAGTGGACTTGGCTATTTCAGCCACACCCGTTGCTGACAGGTGTATAAAATCGAGCACACAGCCATGCAATCTCCATAGACAAATATTTGCCATAGAATGGCCTTACTGAAGAGCTCAGTGACTTTCAACGTGGCACCGTCATAGGATGCCACCTTTCCAAAACATCAGTTCATCAAGTTTCTGCCCTGCTACATCTACCCAGGTCAACTGTAAGTGCTGCTATTGTGAGGTGGAAACATCTAGGAGCATCAACGGCTGAACCGCAAAGTGGTATGCCACACTAGTTCACAGAACTGAAACGCTGAGTGCTGAAGCGCATACCACGTAAAAATTGTCAGTCCTCAGTTGCAACACTCACTACCGAGTTCCAAACTGCCTCTGGAAGCAACATCTGCACAATAACTGTTTGTAGGGAGCTTCATGACATGGGTTTCCATGGCCAAGCAGCCGCACACAAGCCTAAGATCACCATGCGCAATGCCAAGTGTCGTCTGGAGTGGTGTAAAGCTCGCCGCCGTTGGACTCGTCCAACAGACGAATCTGGGTTTGGTGGATGCCAGTAGAATGCTAATGAATGCCAGTAGAATGCTAATGTACCTGCCCCAGTGCATAGTGCCAACTGTAAAGTTTAGTGGAGGAGGACTAATGGTCTGGGGCTGTTTTTCATGGTTTGGGCTAGGCCTCTTAGCTTCAGTGAAGGAAAATCTTAACGCTTCAGCATATAATTATATTCTAGATGATTCTGTGCTTCCAACTTGTGGCAACAGCTTAGGGAAGGCCCTTTCCTGTTTCAGTATGACGATACCCTTTCCTGTCCACACAGAAATGGTTTGTTGAGATTGGTGTGGAAGAACTTGACTGGCCTGCACAGAGCCCTGACCTCAACCCCATCGAACTCCTTTGGGATGAATTGGAACGCCGGCTGTGAGTCAGGCCTAATCGCCCCACATCAGTGCCCGACCTCACTAATGCTCTTGTGGCTGATGGAAGCAAGTCCCCGCAGCAAAATTCCAACATCTAGTGGAAAGCCTTTGAAGAAGAGTGGAGGCTGTTATAGAAGCAAAGGGAGGACCAACCCCATACTAATGCCCATGAATTTGGAAAGAGATGTTCTACCAGTAGGTGTCCACATACTTTTGGTCATGTAGTGTGTGTTCACAAAGATTTCTCAACCAACAATGCACTAAACATAAGAAATATCTTCTCCTGTGTAAAAGACAGAGGCACTTAGGGAGGGAGGGAGGGACAGAGATAGGGGAGAGGGAGGTAGGTTGAGATAAAGAGCAGAGAGCAAGGAGCAGAGAGAGCGCGAGAGAGAGGAGAGAGGAAAGAGAGAGAGATGTCCGTTGTCTTCCGTGATTAATGGAAGGTGATTCCACAGAGCAGAAAAAGAGAGATGTCAGGGGTGAGAGAGACAAACAGACACGGCATCCCCGGCTTCACATTAACTTCCACTGCAGCACAGATGACAAAAACAACATTTACAAAAACAACACCAATTGAGAAGAAAGCCCCATTCAGCCATGTCAGCACAGAGTGAAGCCAGGGAGAAAAAGGTAGTGGAGCTGATTATGAAATACGATGTACGATGGAAAATCAATGACGTGGCACATTCCTATCACTCAGAGGTTTAAGGAAGATAGAGAAAAAAAGGTTTAGGGTTAAGGTTAGGGTTTAAAATGTTAAAACCATCACTGAAAGCTGCATTTAAATGAATTGCCATTAAACTCAGATTACGTTCACAGGAGAAGAACCTTGGATCATTTGGGGCGGCAGGTTTCCTAGTGGTTAGAGCGTTGGGCCAGTAACCGGAAGGTTGCTGGATTGAATCTACAAGCTGACGAGGTAGAGAATCTGTCGTTCTGCCCCTGAACAAGGGAGTTAACCCATTGTTCCCCGGTAGACCATCATTTGAAATCAAATTTTGTTCTTAACTGACTTGCCTAGTTAAATAAAGGTTCAATTTAAAATTGAGGAGAGCTACATTATTCAATATAAATGAAGACAGATTCTTCATTTTCTGATGAGGGCCTTAAGCCATTCACATTATGCAGTTTGGATATCAATATCTTATCAAGAGATGGAGTGAAGCATTTAGTGGAATTAAGATAGATTCTGCATGTTAAAAAAATTATCTTAATGGCCTGTCATGTGCACACACACAGTATAATGAGCACTAGCTTAATGGATCAGTGAGTAGTGAGTTGACATAAGGGAGATATTAGCTAGATATACCCCTTCGCTAGTTTTAAGACATATGCTACAGCTAAGGACGTGATATGGTTATTACAGTACACACAGGCAAAACGAATGTGACGGCAGAGACCTTAAGCAGTACTCCCATCATGACTTTGACTCTGACTTCCCAGTTGATCTCAATAATGTATACAGAGAGCAGGAGAGGCGTTTACATAAAACACCTTGTAGACCCTGCTAGGCATGTAGTCCAGCGCCTTGCTGACGGGCTGGTGCTCTGGCTTCTCCAGCTCATTAATATTAATACAAAAATGATTGCAGGAGCCTAAAGGTGTCAAAATGCTTCCCAGTCAAAACAGTTTGGAAGAGTGTGTGCATATATTATGACTATGTCTTTGTTGTTTTGGGGTTTTCCGGGTTGTTCGGGCACAAATGTTTTTTTCTTGAGGCAAGCCGAAGTCGGTAGGCGAAGTCTAAAGAGGTTCGATATGGTCAACAGTCAACAGTAGGAATTCTTCAGTGAAGTCTTGGTTGTTATTCAACGAGAGACAACTCACTTTCATGCACATTTTTCATTTATAAGTACTGCACCAAACATGTTAGTTCAATGAAAAATTGTGCAACTAAGATCTCCTCTTCATAAACGTCAAAATCAACTACAGATTTCTTGAGTTATCTATTTTGAGGAAGCGTATACTACCTACAGCGTTTCTATAAGGACAAACAGTACTTCTGACACTTTTTTCTAGTTTTAAGAGAGTATGAGAGTATGTGAGCACACTAGTTCAGTTCGCCCAGCCAATTTTGGCTAGCCGCCAGCTGAACTGAAGCATGCTGATGCCTTAATAAGGATGGGGATGGTCACTCTCTTTCTCTCTCTCTCACACTCTCTCTTTCTCTCTCTCTCACACTCTCTCTTTCTCACACACACTCTCTCTCTCTCTCTCTCTCTCTCACACACACACTCCTCTCTCACACACTCTCTCTCTCACACACACTCCCTCTCTCTCTCTTTCTGTCTCTTTCTCTTTCTTTCTGTCTCACACTCTCCCTCCCTCCCTCTCTCCCTCCCTCCCTCCCTCCCTCTCGTTGGAAGAATAGGATCAGATTTTGCATATTGTTTATGAGATGGCCCTACATATTTATGTACGGCTGTGCCTGATGTCCTTTGTGGTAGGCTATCTCAGTAATTGATATGATGTATTCAGGTGAGCGGACACCTGGGGCGGTTGACTCGTGAGTTGCTCTTCGTGCCCGCTCCCATACCCTATAATTCTATATTTCTTTGTGACTAATTTGTATACAGGTAGACCAGAAAAGCCACATCCCTGATTGGCAGATGAGTGGCAACCCTAATTAGAAGCACCTGCTGTTCATCAGTTGTTCTTTACAAAAGCTGTTTTGAATGAAAGTAAAATTGTACCTACACACTGAAGAAGGCTTTAAAGCCCAAATGTATGTGTACACTATATCTGATGCAGTGGAATATATATATATATATAATAAAAAAATCAGTTTCATGCGACATTGTTTTGAGTACGAACCCTTTACACCTTTCTGTTTGTCTGAAGGAATAGGATCAAAATAGCACATGCTCCTGACCAATCTGACCTTGAAGAATAATCATGGAGAAAGCAGAGGGCAATTAGAGAGGAGAATATTATCATGCCCTGTGTATCTAAACATATCAACGATCCCTGGGTGAGTCTGGAGTCAGTAGCAGGGGAAATGCAGTTATACTAGGAAAACGCATGCACGCACAGATACAACACAAGATGTCCATGGGCTAACAAACACAAAATATACACAGGAATGAGGTGCCCTAGGTAACACCGTTGATTCCAGACCTGCAAGCCCCATGCCGCCACAAGGCCTAATTCACCTTGTGAAATATGTTCCAAGTCACTGACCACATACTCTGTTTACCATACAGCTACACTACAGCAGGATTTTCACTCAAGGAAACGGCAATGACAACCTCTACCACACAGGGTATGCGCCAATATAAACTCTCCTTTAAAACGCATTTACTGTATATGTGGTTATTGCTACAGCTGCATTCAATTACAATAAGATAACATGTTATTAACAATACTGTATGTACCAGGCTCGTCATGTCATAATGCATGTTAATATCAGAATTAAACAGACTTGCACTATTACTGAATTGTTAAGTGCCTCCTCTTAATGGGGAATCAGATGTCAATCTTGACAGACTGGTTGCATTAGCAGCATTCAACTAGAAATGATCGATTTCCATGAGGGGATGCGGTGTGTGTGCGCACGCTGTTTGCGTCTCTGAAGATCATAAACATTTCCAAGCACACTAACATGCTAATTTCCAAAGGGATCATATTTCAATTGGAGAGATCCGCTTCATTTCCTACCATCAACCCCCCTGCCTCTCTCCCTTATCCTCTCTCTCTCTGCCTCCTTCATTCCCTTTCTTACTTTCTCTCTGACTCTCTCCCCCTCAACAGGATATGGTATCATCATGCTGGAGTGTGTTCTCTACCTGTGGCAATCAGTTTCATGGCAGATTACAGACAGGTCTAATTGAAGAGGTTGTTGTATTTATAGAATTAGCATGCAATTAATTGGAGCGGAACAATGCAGAGAGACTGTAATAAAAGCAGACGCAACGTAAACAAACACAGGTTTGGCATTGGGGCAGCAGGGAGGACGAGTAAACATCTTTTATCGCCTGCTAAACCCTCCTCCGCTTTGCTTTTATCTGCCTGGCCAACTCCGAGGAGGGCCAATCCTATTATTAATGATGTGGCGCCTTAATCCATCACACCTTGCTTTAATGTCCCTGAGGTACAGAGAATAGATAAACACAACAGAGTAGAGACATTTTCTTTTAGGCTCATTGTGATCCATGTCATTGAGTCTAAATGTTAGCTAATAAAATATTATTCAGGAATTGTTCAGGTCAATTCTCAGGTCAAGCGTTCTGTTACTTTCAGGCCAGCCCATGTTGTTTTTCTACAGGCAACATAGATAGCATGCATATGAACAAAGGCACCTTAAGTTGAAATTCATTCAAGGGCAACAAAATCCTAAATAATAATAATAATATAAATAATAATAATACATGGGACTTAAATAGTGCTTTTCAATGACTCAAACTTGCTTTACAATTATATAAATAAGCAGTAATTTAAAGGTGCTACGCATAGAATTAGCTACATTTTTTGTATTGTCATAAAATGTCAATAATATATCTGCAGTAATAGTGGAATGAAAGTCGGTGAGTTTGTTTTGCATGGCCCGGTGCCCCGGGTGCTTCACTTCACTTAAATAAGAATTTGTTCTTAACTGACTTGCCTAGTTAAATAAAGGTTACATTTAAAAAATACAAATACAAATAAACTTAAGGACCAATGGAATGGTTAAAATATGCAAAACAAACTCGCCCACTGTTTCACAGGAGTTTTTGTTTTACGCTGGCCAGGTTGAACCGGGAAATGGCCCGTCACGTCATTGGGCGAAGGTGGGGAGGGAGGAGCGTCCTTCTCAAATCGAACAGTCACTGGTAGGTCATGTTGTCAACAGGTCAGCATGGTGCATCGTCCAGGAACATAGAACATATATTTTCCGTAAAAGATAGTTAACTAGTTCAAACTAGTTTTCATTGGGAAGACAGATAAAACGTTTTTATCGAAAGCAATCACTTTTGCATAGGAAAAAACAGAATCCTACTAAATACCACACATAACGTCACTTGAGCCGACTTCGCCATCCATCGGACAGTGGGGCTCCTGGCTGTCGCTCGGGAGGCAAATCAAATACAGCCGGTGCAATACACGCCTACACGTGTGCCCGTGCGAGATGAATCGAACCCCCTCATTTGTCGTCACTAGTTACCACAGCCACAAAGTCATAAGCCCTGCCTATTTCTACAATTTCTCTTCCAAAAAGATGTTAAACCTTGCTCCAACCTTAACCACATGGCTAATATTATGCCTAACCTTAAATCATGACCAAAAAACACATTATTGTTTTGATTAATTTTAAAAATATTTTAATGACCTGGTTAGATCATAAATTAGCAATTGTCCAGAGTGTTGAGTTGACTAATTCCCGGTTTATTGACCCAAGTCAACACAGACTACTCTTTGACCGTGGAACACGCCAAATACATCAAGGATACCCTTATACAACAACCTTGGCCATCTCTTGTTAAGACCAGACGTACGAGAGAGCAATGGCTAAACATGGTCTTAACTGCCAAACTCCCAAACTCTGTATAAATCGTTGTCATTTCCTGGTTACTAAAATTGTTTTTATAGCTGTTTAAAAGTGGTGGATGAAACCAAAAGTAAAAACTGAAGCGGGAGTCTCCATGTTAAGGTGAAATTGGATGAGGGGGAGATTTGTTTTGAATGCAATCTAGTGTTCTTGCAATTCTCCTAGCTTTTACATGGGGGAGAAATGATATGCGTCGCACCTTTAATCAATCACTTAACTGGCCCACTTTGGAGACAATAAAACCAGATTAGATTTGAGAGTTTCCAACAACCAGTCATTGGTTTCCAAAGGCAACAGAGTGAAAAAGCACCCTCTGCTTCCATAGCACAATGACCAGATCGAGTCTACACAGTCAGGTCAGTTGTATCCAGGTATGCCAGAGAAACTTATTCAGACAATATACCTACAGAGGCTCGGACATTCCTACAACTGCCTCTATTGGATTTCTTATTGACATCTGTGTCTAGCAGAATCATTACCCTGCCTCACATGGCAGCCCATTACTTTATTAATATTGCCTTTGGATTGGAAGTTCCATCAATTTAGTCACGGAGGGTGTTTTAATTTATTAGGGGGTGTATTTGATTTGATAGTGAAGATGTGTAGCCTAGCTATGGAGTGAGGAATCCTAGAGAGTGAAAGCACTGAGCTTCATTTAGAGAGCTTCTCATTACTTGGTTTACACAGTTCATCTATCCTGACACTGTTAAGAGTCCCCTTAGACTAATTTACGCAAGTGACAGTCCTGAAGCGACAGAATGAATGCTTTGTTGACAGGCAACATATAAACTCTGTCCTGTAACAGTAATTTGATATGCTTTGCGTAGGCCTATTTGCTTTTGATTGCCAGAGACCACGTGGTTTCAGCTCTTTGACACACCGGAGAAAGACAGTGACTTACTTGATTTCTGTTCAGCATGTTGTATCAAAGGGCTCACGAGTGGTGCAGTGGTCTAAGGCACCGCGTCACAGTGCTAGCTGTGCCACTAGAGATTCTGGGTTTGAGTCCAGGAGACCCATCGGGTGGTGCACAATTGGCCCAGCGTCGTCCGGGTTAGGGGAGGGTTTGGCCGGCAGGGATGTCCTGTGGTGGGCCGGGCACAGTGCACGCTGACACAGTCGCCAGGTGTACAGTGTTTCCTCTGACACATTGGTGCGGCTGGCTTCCGGGTTAAGTGGGCATTGTCAAGAAGCAGTGCGGCTCGGCTGGGTTGTGTTTCAGAGGACGCACAGCTCTCGACCTTCGCCTCTCCCGTGTCCGTACGGGAGTTGCAGCGATGAGACAAGACTGTAACTACCACTTGGATACCACACAATTGGGGAGAAAGGGGGGGGTAACAAAAGAAAGACTACCCAAATGTGCCTAATTGGTTTATTAATAAATGTTCAAGTTCATAACTGTACACTCACTCCCCTAAAACAATAGCATGGTATTTTTTCACTGTAATAGCTACTGTAAATTGGACAGTGCAGTTAGATTGACAAGAATTTAAGCTTTCTGCCAATATCAGAAATGTCTATGATCTGGGAAATGTTCCTGTTACTTACAACCTCATGCTAATCACATTAGCCTACGTTAGCTCAACCGTCCCGCGGGAGACCCACTGATCTTGTAGAGGCTAAACAGCTTGGAAAATGCCAGAAAAGGATGTCATGGCTTTAGAAGCTTCTGATAGGCTAATTGACATCATTTGAGTCAATTGGAGGTGTACCTGTGGATGTATTTCAAGGCCAACCTTCAAACTCCGTGCATCTTTGCTTGACATCATGGGAAAATCAAAAGAAATCAGCCAAGACCTCAGAAAACAATTATAGACCTCCAAGTCTGGTTCATCCGTGGGAGCAATTTCCAAACGCCTGAAGGTATCAAGTTTACCCGTACACACAATAGTATGCAAGTATAAACACCATGGGACCATGCAGCCATCATACCACTCAGGAAGGAGACGCGTTCTGTCTCCTAGAGATGAACGTACTTTGGTGCAAAAAGTGCAAATCAATCCCAGAACAACAGCAAAGGACCTTGTGAAGATGCTGGAGGAAACAAGTACAAACGTATCTATATCCACAGTAAAGCGAGTCCTATATCGACATAACAATGTTGTGTAACCTTGTAACCTCATGTTGTGGGGTTGCTTTGCTGCAGGAGGGACTGGTGCACTTCACAAAATAGATGGCATCATGAGGACCATGAATTATGTGGATATATTGAAGCAACATCTCTAGACATCAGTCAGGAAGTTAAAGCTTGATTGCAAACAGGTCTTCCAAATGGACAATGACCCCAACAATACTTCCAAAGTTGTGGCAAAATGGCCTAAGGACAACAAAGTCAAGGTATTGGAGTGGCCATATCTAAGTCCTGACCTCAATCCTATAGAAAATTTGTGGGCAGAACTGAAAAAGCGTGTGTGAGCAAGTAGGCCTACAAACCTGACTCAGTTACACTAGCTCTGTCAGGAGGAAGGAGCCAAAATTCACCCAACTTATTGTGGGAAGCTTGTGGAAGACTACCAGAAACCGTTGACCCAAGTTAAAGAATTTAAAGGCAACGCTACCAAATACTAATTGAGTGTATGTAAACTTCTGACCCACTAGGAATGTGATGAAAGAAAAAGAAGCTGAAATAAATCATTCTCTTTACTATTATTCTGACATTTCACATGATTAAAATAAAGTGGTGATCCTAACTGACCTAAGACAGGGAATTTTTACTAGGATTAAATGTCAGGAATGGTGAAAAACTGAGTTTAAATGTATTTGGCTGTGTGTGTATATTTCCGACCTCAACTGTATATATTTCAGAATGTAATTCCTTTTCTGCAATACAAAATCTTTGCTATTCTGATTCTGATTGTGGTATTAATATTGATATCAGAGTATTGATTGACCTCATAGAATACTGTTTAAAGCCAGTATGTGGTGCGTATCTTGGAGGGGAGGATAAGGGTGATGGATGTGAATTAACTTAACAAGATTCAGATAATAACAAGAGGTCCATTTAAACAATAAGTCATCTTCAATGAGATCATTATCGGCCTACCACTGTGAAGAGTGCTCTATTTCCCCCTCTTTCCTCCCTTCCTCCCTCTCTTTTCTTCTTCTCTCCTCCCCTCTCTCCCTTCCTTCCTCTCTTCTCCCTCACTCCTAAATCCTGTCAGACTTTGTTTTGTGGCAGGAAGCCATCACTTTATCAGACTACAAAAACCATCTGTCCAACCAGTCATCATTAAACCCTATTGGCTGTATCCCCTGTGGGCCCCTGAGCTACAGTAGCTCCACCAAATAGACATATGATGCCGATAGCTAGCAGACCTGCTTTAGAATACAATTTGAAATCTATAAAACACTTTAAATTACTAGCCTGCCTGGAGTGCAAGATGGGCACTGGTTTACAGTGTTGGGACGATTATATTGGTCCATTAATCCAGACAAGCTCAATCAAGCACAGATAATATTAGTATAGTATTTGAACTATAGCTAGGGCCACTCTGCTCTTGTCTCTGGTGAAAAGCCTTGACACATCCCATAACATAGCGGTTGTGGCTGGCCTGAAACTGACTGACAGTTTCATCATGATGACTACATTGTGTTGGAAGGTGCAGCACACTTCTTGACAGTTTCTGTCTAGGGTTCTGTAGTGAAGCTGTCAGCTGAAATGTCTCACTGTGGGAGAGTTTCTGCCAGAAGAGAATGATCTCTCCCACCACATCTAGCCTGGGTAGTCATTCTGTATATAAAAGCTGTTGTTTTTACCATCAATGTCAAATCAATCTATTTTAATAATTATAACCTCATATTGTTTATACTGATGTTTCAGATATCATTACTGACCATCTTGATTGTGAGTAGATTGTTGGAAAAAGTATCACATGGTGCAACAAAGTTGTAGAGCATCAACAGCAAAAAAATGTTCTTCATTGGGTCGTTTTTTCCCAGACAGTAGAAACACTGATTTTCTTGAAAGACTAGAGCAAAGAATACGCTTTCTGAGATTTAATCAACAACAATCACGTTGTTGCCCCTTAAAATCATGTTGCGTATAATTTACAGCGACTAATCACTAGCTAAGGGTCATAGGGAGTCCTTATTCTCCCGATTCTGCTAAATCTGTATGTGTGGGGTGTTAGACCGTTTCTGACTAATTACTGTAGTTGTTATGAGCGACCCACCTAATTCATCACTCCTCTGAACATTTAATTAGCTGGTATGCCCAGCACAATTAAGAGCTAAATTAGGACAAATGTAACTGCAAGCCTAGCAGCTTGAAGGACACACCACATCACACCATGTCCAAATGTGATTTCAGCTAGGGAAACATTCAGACCATGTCATAGCTTGACTCAAAGTCATTTCAGCCAAATGGACTGTTTCCATCTCTTAACTAAAGACAGTCCATTTATTTATCTGATAATCTTTACATACAATGATCTCTGAAAAAGTTACAACATTATCAGTTCAACAGTTATCCTGCGATTTATTACATTATATGGATGTATTACATTACAATAAGTTCTTACATTATTGGAAGTTCTTACATTGTCTTCTTGAGTTATTACCTCGTCCGTTGTTACAGTCCCCAATGAGATCAAATCTCTTACAAGAAAGGCCTGGGCCAAGGTAGCAGCAGCATCTTTTGAATTACATGATCATTTCTTTAATGAATAAAACCTCTTAATGAATAAAACCTAATAATACTGAAGAGATTCATCTGCAGCCTAAGTGAGTTGTTATGTGATTAACATTAATGCGAAGAGAGATTGTTCCAGTCTCATTCAGAGGCAGGGCACAGACCAAGATCTTAATTATTGAACCAGTCATTGATGTCTGCACAGCTGAGATAACAGAACAAAATAGCCCATTTAGATTTCATGGTGCAAATAGAAAAGGTACGTGGAAAAGGGGTAATTTCACAAGATTTACAGTCATTTCTGATCCTTTCATTGGAAATGAAGCATATTTTGTGCCATCACAGAGGCTGTCAGAGTTATCTGAAGCCTGGAGCAATGTTTGGAGAAACGAGGAGGCCAAATGCCCGACTGACTCCTGATGATGGAGTCATATAGGAGGGAGATATCAATATTGGTCATCCCCACATGGGAAAGGGAAGTGGATCCTCTACTGTACATATTTATAAAGCCAAAAATAACAACTCAGACAGCCAATTGCATTGAACCCAGAGGGTTGAGGAATAAAAAGTAAGAGGCCCGGTTAGAAATGGTTTAATGAGCTAGGATACTGTATTCTAACTGGATTAGTGTTGAACACTCAACCATGTCAGTAAGTGCTGGGCTGTGGCAGAGTAACCATGCCCTAAATCAGAATAAGTTGAGCTATCCACCACAAAACAACACCTCACTTCAGCACTCATTCATAAAGTACCACAGGTTTGGTTTCGCTTCAGCACTCGCTCCTATCCCATTGTGTCTTCGTGCACACAGAGCACAACCTGACAGTGGAGACCAAAATACAAAGCCTAATACAAAGCATGGCAAAGTAGATGAGAATTTTCCACTCTCTGCTTAAAGAAACTATAACACCTGGCTTGCCATTCATTCAACAATAATTATTTAAATGGATCAAACATGCCACTTTAATTCTGCTCTCATTATAAACAAAGTGCCCGTGATTAAAAGTTCAGCAAACAAACTGCGTTGGACTAGAGATTATTGCATTTCTTTACCCCACTTTGCCAGATATTTAAAAATATATATTTTAATCAGATGCTGCCTTATTGCCTGTCTTACAACATTCCCAACAATTCTACAACAATGAAATAGAGGGCGAGTTTGGCATTGTGCCCTGGTTGGCATTAAGATAAAGGAGTTCCAGAGGCTTCCCGGAGGCGGAAGCTATCCCAGTTAATTCCCAGGGTTCCGCTGTGCTTTGAACAGGGATGGACTAATGAGGGCTGTGTGGAAATTAGTGTGGCCTAGCTGCTCTGTGGCCAACCACCAGGCCTGCTCAGGCTTTCAGGGTTCTGTGTGCTCCATGTTAAGCCCTCTGTTTGGCCCTGTGTGACTGTAGCCAGCACAGATTCCACAGCAGTTAGGTGCAAATCCACCAGGCCATCCACCAGGGCTCCATGTTAGGCCCTCTGATAGGTGCTGTTAGGAGCCTCTGATAGGCCCCAGCCCTCCCAGCAGCCACAGCCACAGTTACGTGATCAGGCCAGGGTAACAGGCTTGGTGAGAGGAGGGCAGGGATCAATAGCACTAGCACGGCCCTGGGTGTTGATTATGTGGATGCACTGTGAGGCTTGAGTCTTGTAAAGTAGAGGACTACTGGGATTGCTCAGTTTCCCCTAACCTGCTCTTATCACAGAGGTACTAAAGGAGCACTGTATCACTGTCGTGTCTTCAACATGCAGTCAGTATACTTCTGTGATGATTTAGGGAAGTTAAAGGTGGGGATTCAGGTGGGGGGTAGCATGGTCTGATGAGCTGACGAGGTGTTGAGGTTAGGATGGAGGGATGAGGAGTGGTAAAGGCTAGATAGTTAAAAAACTGTTAGCCTGTGGTGTCACATGTATGTTAGTTCAAAGAGTTGTCATTCCACACTTCATTCCACACTTAAAAGGATGCAGTCCAGTATTTGGGTCCATCTCAGCATAGTCCTCAACCCTAGTAGGACCTGAACTATCAGGCTGTGGTGGATACCAGTACCTACAGGGTTAACAACAAAGAGACCCAGACAGTTGGTAAAAAACCTGGTCCAAAGGTTTAACTGGGTCATTCCACAAGAGTGACTTTTGTGTCCCTTTGATATTTTAGAAAGTGTGCACAAATATTACATTTTAAAATCCTGTTATATGAAATTAAGTGCCTTTGTAATATGGATACAGTGCATTCAGAAAGTATTCAGACCCCTTGACTTTTTCCAAATCTTGTTATGTTGAAAGCCTCATTCTAAAAGTGATTAAATAATTTATTTTCTCATCAATCTTCACACAGTACCCTATAATGACAAAACAAAAACAGGTTTTTAGAAATGTTTGCAAATGTATACAAAAAAAGTATATCTCATTTACATAAGTATTCAGACACTTTACTCAGTACTTTGTTGAAGCACCTTTGGCAGTGATTACAGACTCGATTCTTCTTGGGTATGACGCTACAAACTTGGGACTCATGTATTTGCGGAGTTTCTCCCATTCTTCTCTGCAGATCCCCTCAAGCTCTCTAAGGTTGGATTGGGAGCGTCTCGCTGCACAGCTATTTTCAGGTCTCTCTAGAGGTGTTAGATTAGGTTCAACCCTCTTACCAATAATAACAAATACTAAGCTTGCATTCTTGCCACTTACTTTAGTATTTTTTTAATTTAACCTCTATAGATGGGAAAACATGTTTTTTATGAAGTTGTTTTTATGACAGAATGTTGCACTTCTCAAAAGGCACAGAATTTGTGGAACGACCCAACTATTAGATTGCGGTCTTGATTGGTTACAACCTTATTGTCAGAGTGTTTATCTCTTACACTGTGATCAGTGGTGTTCAATCCAACAATTGCCAGGTCCCCTCTTCATCTATGTCAGACAAAAACATGAATTTCCTTCAACGTATTACACTGTACACTTAATGAAACAATACAGGCACAATCAAGCATGTGTGATTATTAATGACAATTTATTGCTTTGGGTTTACTCAAATTGGTTAACCTCTTGCTAAGAGCATCACTCTTAGTCTGTAGCTGGTCTCCGTTATCTGAAAAGCTTGATACATATAGCTAATAGTTAAAATGGTCATTCTTACTACTACTGTAAGTGGCAGGCGTTTATAAAAGCAATCTGCAATTGGTACATTCATTTTTTGACTTTTAAATCAATGACACTGTATATACGAATTGATTCTTATAGACCTTATAAATGCCTTGTAAGATTAGTTCAACTGCCGTACCAAATCCGAACCCAAAATATAAGCTTTCTTTATTCCATTATTTGTAAACAAACACTGTATAGTCTCAACATGGTTAAAACAATCATTTTGGGCCTCCCACTGCATTGCAGCTGTAGAATGAAGCACTGTATGTCTGGGAAAGAGGTGTGAATGTCTGGGAATGTCTAAGGAGAGATACATTTACAATGGAGCTTTTCAAATAGAGACAAAAACAAGCTAACAGATGTCTGATAAGAAACACATTTTCCCAATGAAGCATTCAACTATTCTGAGAAGCAATTTGAAGGAATGTGCAAGAAGCATCTGGGGAGGTAGCCTACAAGTTTATATCTCGGTGGGAGAATAATGCCAATCTCTTACCAGCCATCTGTCTACTCTTCCCTCTGTCTATTATGTTCTCTTGGGACGCTATATCAGATCATTTCTCTCCAGTTGAATGATAGGGCAAAATGTAGATTCCCGCCTAAATAGACATATCTAAACATAATTATTGTGCCATCAACAATAACTGGTAATGTTGCATCGTTTTAGAAAAGGTCTGGACCTCACCTTTCTGGTACAATTGTTTTAACTTCTTGGTGACGGGGCAGTATTTTCACGTCCGGATGAAATGCATGCCCAAATTCAACTGCCTGCTACTCATCCCCAGAAGATAAGATATGCATATTATTAGTAGATTTGGATAGAAAACACTCTGAAGTTTCTGTTTGAATCATGTCTGTGAGTATAACAGAACATATGTAGCAGGCGAAACTCAGAGGAAAAAACATTCAGATTTCTTTTTTTTGAGGTCACTCTCTTTTCAATGGGTTTTAATTGGGAATTCAGATTTCTAAGGGACCTTCTTGCAGTTCCTACCATTTCCACTGGATGTCACCAGTCTTTAGAAATTGGTTGAGATTTTTCCTTTGTGTAATGAAGAAGTAACCCTGTTCAAAACGAGGATCACTTCAAGTGTACAGTTAGATAGAGGCGCGTGACCAGAAATGTTGCGTCAGTTTGTTTTCTTCCTGTATTGAACACAGATCATCCCGTCTTCAATGTTATCGATTATTTACTTTACAAAATACCTACAGTTGTATTATAAAAGTAGTTTGAAATGTTTTGGCAAAATTTACAGGTAACTTTTGAGATATCTTGTAGTCACGTTGTACAAGTTGGAACCGGTGTTTTTCTGGATCAAACGCACCAAATAAATGGACATTTTGGATATATATCGATGGAATTAATCGAACAAAAGGACCATTTGTGATGTTTATGGGACATATTGGAGTGCCAACAGAAGAAGCTCGTCAAAGGTAAGGCATGATTTATATTTTTATTTCTGCGTTTTGTGTTGCGCCTGCAGGGTTGAAATATGGTTTTCTCTCTCTGTTTACTATGGTGCTATCCTCAGATAACAGCATCGTTTGCTTTCGCCGAAAAGCCTTTTTGAAATCTGACTTGTTGGTTGTATTCACAACATGTGTAGCTTTAATTTGGTATCTTACATGTGTGATTTCATGAAAGTTTGATTTTTATAGTAATTTATTTTAATTTGGCGCTCTGCAATTTCTCTGGCTTTTGGCCAGGTGGGACGCTAGCCACATATCCCAGAGAGTTAAACAAATTGCTGAGATGTAGTCACTTTTGAGGACACAAGCTCAAGTACATAGTACAAATATTAGGAAAATATGAAATATCATACATAAAATTCAACAATAGCGCTATGTAACAGCACGCGGGGGCTACAACAGACTTCTTCTGTCGCGACATCCCTCTAAGGCCCTTCTGCTAGCTTGATAGCCCTGGCAAGCTAGCTGTATGAATCGCCGTGTCTCCAACCCACCGAGCTACTCACTGGACCCCTATGATCACTCGGCTACGCATGCCTCTCCCTAATGTCAATATGCCTTGTCCATTGCTGTTTTGGTTAGTGATTATTGCCTTATTTCACTGTAGACCCTCTAGCCCTGCTCAATACGCCTTAGCTAACTATTTAGTTCCACCTCCCACACATGCGGTGACCTCACCTGGGTTAAATTATGTTTCTAGAGACAATATCTCTCTCATCGTCACTCAATGCAGAGTTTTACCTCCACTGTATTCACATTCTACCATACCTTTGCCTGTACATTATGCCTTGAATCTATTTTACCATGCCCAGAAACCTGCTTTTACTCTCTGTTCCGAACGTACTAGACCACCAGTTCTTATAGCCTTTAGCTGTTCCCTATCCTACTCCTCCTCTGTTCCTCTGGTGATGTAGAGGTTAATCCAGGCCCTGCAGTGCCAAGCTCCACTCACATTCCCCAGGCGCTCTCATTTGCATGTTTACATTAGAAGTCATTAGAAGTTTGTTTTATTCACTGCTTTAGCACACTCTGCCAACCCGGATGTCCTAGCCGTGTCTGAATCCTGGCTTAGGAAGTCCACCAAAAACCCTGAAATTTCCATCTCTAACTATAACATTTTCCGCCAAGATAGAACTGCCAAAGGGGGCAGAGTTGCAATCTACTGCAGAGAGAGCCTGCAGAGTTCTGTCTTACTATGCCGGTCTGTGCCCAAACAATTCGAGCTTCTATTTTTTAAAATCCACCTTGCTGCTTGTAATAGACCACCTTCTGCCCTCAGTTGTGCCCTGGACACCATATGTGAATTGATTGCCCCCCATCTATCTTCAGAGCTCGTGCTGTTAGGTGACCTAAACTGGGACATGCACCCCAGCCATCCTACAATCTAAGCTTGATGCCCTCAATCTCACACAAATGATCAATGAACCTACCAGGTACAACCCCAAATCTGTAAACATGGGCACCCTCATAGATATCATCCTAACCAACCTGCCCTCCAAATACACCTCTGCTGTCTTCAACCAGGATCTCAGCGATCATTGCCTCATTGCCTGCGTCTGTAATGGGTCTGCGGTCAAACGACTTCCCCTCATCACTGTCAAACGCTCCCTAAAACACTTCAGCAAGCAGGCCTTTCTAATCGTGAGATTATGGCGAGAATCCGTCTCCACACCACGTGCTCTCACCACTGGTGTCCCCCAGGGCTCTGTTCTAGGCCCTCTCCTATTCTCGCTATACACCAAGTCACTTGGCTCTGTCATAACCTCACATGGTCTCTCCTATCATTGCTATGCAGACGACACACAATTAATCTTCTCCTTTCCCCCTTCTGATGATCAGGTGGCGAATCGCATCTCTGCATGTCTGGCAGACATATCAGTGTGGATGACGGATCACCACCTCAAGCTGAACCTCGGCAAGACGGAGCTGCTCTTCCTCCCGGGAAAGGACTGCCCGTTCCATGATCTCGCCATCACGGTTGACAACTCCATTGTGTCCTCCTCCCAGAGCGCTAAGAACCTTGGCGTGATCCTGGACAACACCCTGTCGTTCTCAACTAACATCAAGGCGGTGGCCCGTTCCTGTAGGTTCATGCTCTACAACATCCGCAGAGTACGACCCTGCCTCACACAGGAAGCGGCGCAGGTCCTAATCCAGGCACTCGTCATCTCCCGTCTGGATTACTGCAACTCGCTGTTGGCTGGGTTCCCTGCCTGTGCCATTAAACCCCTACAACTCATCCAGAACGCCGCAGCCCGTCTGGTGTTCAACCTTCCCAAGTTCTCTCACGTCACCCCACTCCTCCGCTCTCTCCACTGGCTTCCAGTTGAAGCTCGCATCCGCTACAAGACCATGGTGCTTGCCTACGGAGCTGTGAGGGGAACGGCACCTCAGTACCTCCAGGCTCTGATCAGGCCCTACACCCAAACAAGGGCACTGCGTTCATCCACCTCTGGCCTGCTCGCCTCCCTACCACTGAGGAAGTACAGTTCCCGCTCAGCCCAGTCAAAACTGTTCGCTGCTCTGGCCCCCCAATGGTGGAACAAACTCCCTCACGACGCCAGGACAGCGGAGTCAATCACCACCTTCCGGAGACACCTGAAACCCCACCTCTTTAAGGAATACCTAGGATAGGATAAAGTAATCCCTCTCACCCCCTTAAAAGATTTAGATGCACTACTGTTCCACTGGATGTCATAAGGTGAATGCACCAATTTGTAAGTCGCTCTGGATAAGAGCGTCTGCTAAATGACTTAAATGTAATGTAAATGTAATCGACCTGGCCCGGGTATCCTGGAAGGATATGGACCTCATTCCGTCAGTAGAGGATGCCTGGTTATTCTTTAAAAGTGCTTTCCTCACCATCTTAAATAATCATGCCCCATTCAAAAAAATGTAGAACCAGGAACAGATATAGCCCTTGGTTCACTCCAGACCTGACTACCCTTTACCAGCACAAAAACATCCTGTGGCGTACTGCATTAGCATCGAATAGCCCCGCGATATGCAACTTTTCAGGGACGTTAGGAACCAATATACACAGGAAGTTAGGAAAGCAAAGGCTAGCTTTTTCAAACAGAAATTTGCATCCTGTAGCACAAACTTCAAAAAGTTCTGGGACACTGTAAAGTCCATGGAGAATAATAGCACCTCATCCCAGCTGCCCACTGCTCTGAGGCTAGGAAACACTCCCAATTCCCTTTAAAGTTAACTAAGTTTTTGGCCCGCCCCATGAGCACAGACTGTCACGCCCTGACCATAGAGAGCCTTTTATTCTCGATGTTGGTTAGGTCGGGGTGTGACTAGGGTGGGTTATCTAGGTTGTTGTATGTCTATGTTGGCCTGGTATGCTTCCCAATCAGAGGCAGCTGTTTATCGTTGTCTCTGATTGGGGATTATATTTAGGCAGCCATTTACCCACTGTGGTTTGTGGGATCTTGTTTTGAGTTAGTGCATGTAGCACCTCTTATGTTATGGTTTGTTGTTTGTTTCCTTTAGTTTTTTTGTAAGTTTCACATAAATATAGATGTAGAACTCAGAGCACGCTGCGCCTTGGTCCGTCTCTACACACAGCCGTGACACGGACATTGATCTGGCGTCATGGGACAGCCTTTTTCTGCTCTTCCGAATATAACCCCCACCTTGGGAATTTATCTTCAGACCAGAGGGAGTTAAGGTTTGAGTAGATTGCTGAGTCTTTTATCCATACCACGTGGTTAAACTCTGAGACTATCGATCCGACAGAATAAGAGCTACTCTTCGATACTAATTACTAGTCTGCAGCTAGAAATTATGTAACCGTGAATGCGAGGACCGACAACCGCCGAAACATCTATTCCATAACAACACTGCTGAATGTTACGCTGAACTATCCATTCTAACCACGGCAGAGAGAGAGAGGGCGGACAAACTCTCCAACAGAAACAAACTATCCAACAGAGATCCTGACGACACACTGAGAGTATATATATATATATATATATATATATATATATATATATATATATATATATATATATTGATTGCAATTCTTCCCGAATGAGTGAGCGTTCATGTGCAAAGGATTAGCATTTCAATTGTTATAATTATCAACTTTGTAGTGTATTTTATCTTTCACGCCCCTCTCAGTCCCTTTGTCTACCAAGCCGCCATGCCGGTTTAGCGGTTTATGCATTTCTGTGATTATTTAGTTAGTAAATAAATGATTTAAGACAATTGATGTATGGATGATTCATAGTGAAGACTGGGTTCGTGCAGATAACCAACAATTTACGACGTTTGGAATGAGACTAACGTGAGGTAAAGAATAATTCATTAATTAGAAGACTAATTGATCAGATATTAAAATATCTGAAAGTTATATTAGGAAAATTATAACTTTGTCATTTGAATATTTTCCTTGGTGCCCTGACTTCCAAGTTAATTACATTGACATGATTAATTTAGTTTAATCACGTAATAATAATTACAGATAATTTATTTGATCAAAATAAGTCTTCAGTTTAATGATGGCAAAGACACGACAAGAGACAGTACTGCGAGGCTGTATTCATCGACCTGGCCAAGGATTTCGACTCTTGTCAATCACAACATTCTTATCGGCAGACTCAATAGCCTTGGCTTCTCAAATGACTGCCTCACCTGGTTCACCAACTACTTCTCAGACAGAGTTCAGTGTGTCAAATCGGAGGGCCTGTTGTCCGGACCTCTGGCAGTCTCTATGGCGGTGTCACAGGGTTCAATTCTCGGGCCGACTCTTTTCTCTGTATATTTCAATGATGTCGCTCTTGCTGCTGGTGATTCTCTGATCCACCTCTACGCAGATGACACCATTCTGTATACCTCTGGCCCTTCTTTGGACACTGTGTTAGCTAACCTCCAGAAGAGCTTCAATGCCATACAAGCTGTCAGAGCAGCTCACAGATCACTGCACCTGTACATATCTGTAAATAGTACATCCAACTACTTCATCCCCATACTGTTATTTATTTTATTTATTTTGCTCCTTTGCACCCCATCTCTACTTGCACACTCATCTTCTGCACATCTCTTCTGCACATCTCTGCACACCCTCCAGTGTTTAATTGCTATATTGTAATTACTTCGCCACCATGGCCTATTTGTTGCCTTTACCTCCCTTATCCTACCTCATTTGCACACACTATGTATAGACTTTTTCTAATATATTATTGACTGTATGTTTGTTTATTCCATGTGTAACTCTGTGTTGTTTGTGTCGCACTGTTTTGCTTTATCTTGGCCAGGTGGCAGTTCTAAATGAGAACTTGTTCTCAACTTGCCTACCTGGTTAAAGAAAGGTGAAATAAATAAATAAAAACAATAGTGCTGCAATATGGCTTGAAATGACTGAAATGCTTTCTAAGTATAGTAACAATCAAATTATAAATGGCTTACTATAAGATTTCAGTTGTCTTAACTGTAAAAATAAATATGATCATACTTAGTGACAGTACAAAATTGGCATTATTTCATATAACTGCCGACAGATCATTTTCTCCAAAATGTCCACTGAGCGGCACACAGATACCATTCAAATGTGAGCAGACTCGTTACAACTTCAGCTTAAAGCTGTGACCAAGAGAAAATGAGTTCAATTCTATTAAATTATTTTGTATTTTTTCTTGTTGAGAGCTCTAAATCCGGCTGAGAATATCACAGCGAGATTAAACTATTATTATTGCATTCGCTAGATTATCCCATTCAAGCACAGCTGTGAGTTTCACTGAAATCGTTCCTTTGTCTGGATAGGCCAGAAAATGTGACACTTCACTTCCTTTGCAAATGTAGGGTCTGAAACCTGACACTTAAAGTCTGCTCTGCTGGGAGAGTGGGAGCATAGAGCAGAGACACACAAACAAACACACACACACACACACACACTACATACGCTCACACAAAGAAAACACACATGCATATTAACGCCACGCTGCCTGGGACGCATCATAATAGAATGATATTAGATCACACTGCACAGCACATACTTTATTATATTTATTTACAGAAACACACACACACACACACACACACACACACTTTTACACTCTTTCAGTCTTTTTTTATTTAGCTAATTGTTCTTACTTTTTAACTCTGCATTGTTGGTTAAGGGCTTGTAAGTTAAGTCTACACCTGTTGTATATGTGACATATACAATTTGATTTAAGCAAATGAGGCTTTCTGGCACTATAAGACACAGGAACCTAAAATGTTCACAGAGCGCTTTGAACACCATTACATTTACATTTACATTTAAGTCATTTAGCAGACGCTTAGAGGAATTAACATCTAAGAAGTTTTAACGCATGGTGCTTATGTTACTAAGTGTTAGTAAAACTTTGGTATAGAAGATTAAACAAAGATGTGTTCTAAGACCTCATCAGCTTTGATATTAGTGGGTTTATTAAAGGTCATAGTTCATAATTACCCAAATGAATACAGATCATTGTTAGTATATAATCATGGCATGTACAGCTCTCTCCCGCTCAGCCCAGTCAAAACTCTTCTCTGTCCTGGCATTACAATGGTGTAACCATTGCAAGGACTGTATCAAGACAGCTGTCCCTGCCAATTTTCAGAAAATGTCTAAAACCCTACTTCTTCAGAGTGTATAAAAAATCCTACAAGCACTGACTTTGCTGATAACTACTTTATTGAGGGAAAATTTACTTTCTACGACTTTGATATGTTTTTGTCTCACCCAGCTCTCTTAACCTCTTGATTCTAGCCATCCCGGATCCGGGATTGTGAATGCAGCCTCAAGCTCATTACCATAACGCAACGTTAACTATTCATGAAAATCGCAAATGAAATGAAATAAATATGCTAGCTCTCAAGCTTAGCTTTTTGTTAACAACACTGTCATCTCAGATTTTCAAAATATGCTTTTCAACCATAGTAAAACAAGCATTTGTGTAACAGTATTGATAGCTAGCGTAGCATTTAGCGTTAGCATTCAGCGGGCAACATTTTCACAAAAACAAGAAAAGCATTCAAATAAAATCATTTACCTTTGAAGAACTTCGGATGTTTTCAATGAGGAGACTCTCAGTTAGATAGGAAATGTTCAGTTTTTCCTGAAAGATTCTTTGTGTAGGAGAAATCGCTCCGTTTTGTTCGTCACGTTTGGCTACCAAAAAAAAAACGAAAATTCAGTCATCAAAACGCCAAACTTTTTTCCAAATTAACTCCATAATATCGACTGAAACATGGTAAACGTTGTTTAGAATCAATCCTCAAGGTGTTTTTCACATATCTCTTCGATGATATATCGTTCGTGGAAGTCTCCTCTCTCCTCTGAATCACATGGCTGAATGCGTGCAGCTGTAGATTACGCACCAATTTCGACAAAGGACACCGGGCGGACACCTGGTAAATGTAGTCTCTTATGGCCAATCTTCCAATGATACAGTGCCTTGCGAAACTATTCGGCCCCCTTGAACTTTGCGACCTTTTGCCACATTTCAGGCTTCAAACATAAAGATATAAAACTGTATTTTTTTGTGAAGAATCAACAACAAGTGGGACACAATCATGAAGTGGAACGACATTTATTGGATATTTCAAACTTTTTTAACAAATCAAAAACTGAAAAATTGGGCGTGCAAAATTATTCAGCCCCCTTAAGTTAATACTTTGTAGCGCCACCTTTTGCTGCGATTACAGCTGTAAGTCACTTGGGGTATGTCTCTATCAGTTTTGCACATCGAGAGACTGAATTTTTTCCCCATTCCTCCTTGCAAAACAGCTCGAGCTCAGTGAGGTTGGATGGAGAGCATTTGTGAACAGCAGTTTTCAGTTCTTTCCACAGATTCTCGATTGGATTCAGGTCTGGACTTTGACTTGGCCATTCTAAAACCTGGATATGTTTATTTTTGAACCATTCCATTGTAGATTTTGCTTTATGTTTTGGATCATTGTCTTGTTGGAAGACAAATCTCCGTCCCAGTCTCAGGTCTTTTGCAGACTCCATCAGGTTATCTTCCAGAATGGTCCTGTATTTGGCTCAATTTGAACCATCTTCCCTGTCCCTGCTGAAGAAAAGCAGGCCCAAACCATGATGCTGCCACCACCGTGTTTGACAGTGGGGATGGTGTGTTCAGGGTGATGTGCTGTGTTGCTTTTACGCCAAACATAACGTTTTGCATTGTTGCCAAAAAGTTCAATTTTGGTTTCATCTGACCAGAGCACCTTCTTCCACATGTTTGGTGTGTCTCCCAGGTGGCCTGTGGCAAACTTTAAACTACACTTTTTATGGATATCTTTAAGAAATGGCTTTCTTCTTGCCACTCTTCCATAAAGGCCAGATTTGTGCAATATACGACTGATTGTTGTCCTATGGACAGAGTCTCCCACCTCAGCTGTAGATCTCTGCAGTTCATCCAGAGTGATCATGGGCCTCTTGGCTGCATCTCTGATCAGTCTTCTCCTTGTATGAGCTGAAAGTTTAGAGGGACGGCCAGGTCTTGGTAGATTTGCAGTGGTCTGATACTCCTTCCATTTCAATATTATCGCTTGCACAGTGCTCCGTGGGATGTTTAAAGCTTGGGAAATCTTTTTGTATCCAAATCCGGCTTTAAACTTCTTCACAACAGTATCTCGGACCTGCCTGGTGTGTTCCTTGTTCTTCATGATGCTCTCTGCGCTTTTAACGGACCACTGAGACTATCACAGTGCAAGTGCATTTATACGGAGACTTGATTACACACAGGTGGATTGTATTTATCATCATTAGTCATTTAGGTCAACATTGGATCATTCAGAGATCCTCACTGAACTTCTGGAGAGAGTTTGCTGCACTGAAAGTATTAACTTAAGGGGGCTGAATAATTTTGCACGCCCAATTTTTCAGTTTTTGCTTTGTTAAAAAAGTTTGAAATATCCAATAAATGTCGTTCCACTTCATGATTGTGTCCCACTTGTTGTTGATTCTTCACAAAAAAATACAGTTTTATATCTTTATGTTTGAAGCCTGAAATGTGGCAAAGGTCGCAAAGTTCAAGGGGGCCGAATAGTTTCGCAAGGCACTGTATGCCTACAAACACGTCACAATGCTGCAGACACCTTGGTGAAACGGCAGAACGTGTAGGCTCGTTCAGGGAACATTCACAGCCATATAAGGAGACAATGGAAAACATCGCCTCAAAACTTTTCCTCATTTCCTGTTTGAAGTTTCATCTTGGTTTCGCCTGTAGCATCAGTTCTGTGGCACTCACAGATAATATTTAAAAAAAAATTTTTTTTTGCAGTTTTGGAAACGTCCGAGTGTTTTCTTTCCAAAGCTGTCAATTATATGCATAGTCGAGCATATTTTCGCGACAAAATATCTTGTTTAAAATGGGAACGTTTTTTTATCCATAAATTAAAAGAGCGCCCCCTATATCCAAGAAGTTAAGATGTTGTAAGTCGCTCTGGATAAGAGCGTCTGCTAAATAACTAAAATGTTAAAATAGGCTATTTCGCAGAAGCTTTATCCAAAGAGACTTACAACAGTGAGTGCGTGCATTGTTGTATTGGTGGCCCTAGCTGGAATCCAACCTACAGCCCTGGAGTTGCTAGCGTCATGCTCTTAACCAACTAAGCCACACAGAAACGGCATCCTACTTCACCCTGACAAGGATGTGGCCACTGTCACAGGCCCGGGGCTCCCTCCCTGGGGAGCTAATTTATGATGTAAATTAAATGTAGGCCTGCTAGGCCATCAGAAACACTGTGATGGATATGCTAGGCTCAGAGACTCATCCATCATCCATGATTCCTAGTTCAACATGCTGAGGAAAGCTGTCCCGCCACCACCACAGCTCATACAACGCACACATGCACACACACACGGATCACACACGGATCAGCTTTACTCTGCTCTGTCCCCCCTATGATTGATGTTTGAGCTGATGCTCCACGATGATTATCTATTTTGATTATGTCATCCCATTGTTACAGTATGTGCACTGCAGTTCTATTTCAGATTAGATCATTGACTCAGGGCTTCCATTTGAATATAAAGTCATCACGGAAAACATTTGACGCTGCCTAAAGAGGAATTCATTCAAAGAGTGAAGAGCTCAGCACATGTGAGCCTGTGCCCTTGAGCACTATGAAAAGCAGAAGTTAAGTTATTAGATTTAAGTAGTCTTTAACTCTGCTCCATATTCCCCCTCACGTATTTTCATTTAGAAAAATGCTTAGTTATTTCGCTATTAGCATAGATAAGTACCATTGTTTAAATGCAGATTGAAGTTATTCATTTTCCACAAAGCTAGCATATTTAAACAGACTGAACGGAGGGCTTTCTGCAATTACATTTATCTAGGAAAGGTCAGTTGCTTTGTACACTGAAAAGTCATTTTCACTCAGAAGATTCAGTGCGGCTGCAGCTGTAGAATTTGAACGCAGTCTTTTAGGTTTGTTTATAATAGCTTAAGTGGAGTTTTTTTCTCTCAAGCTACTACTGAGAACCATGAGTCATTTTCACCTGCTTTTATAGTGAGCCTTTAATAGGTGATTCAGAAATATGCAAATACGCACTTCTCTTGCTCTCTGCAATACCTTTCAAATGCAAATCACACTCTGACCACTGAAATCAAGGGAAGGCACATGTGTCAGATTGAGTTTATGCAGAATAAAGTCCTTTAAATATAACAACATTCATGATTACTGGGTTTGTGGAAGTGGTATACTCTGCTGCCATTGACTTTCTGTCATTATTATCTGCACACAATGTCCTTGATTTGTTGGGACAAATTGTTGCTGGATTCAAACAACCAACTTATGCCATGGTAACAAACAGAGAGCAATAACAATGCCAAAATGATCCTTTTGTTATGTCTTAGATTAGCACACATTTTGGGTTGTAGAGACATGTTTTCCCAAAAGAAAATGTGCCAACATGTAGAGAAAAGAAAAGGAAACAATCCCTTGTGTCTGGTATTACAGACTTCGAGAGAGAATGTGAGACAAGTCACATACAATATAGGTCACTGTTTAGGAGCCTACATGTTGTTTTCTATAAGAGGTATCTATCAGTACTTGCTCAGGCATTTGACCTTCTTATACTCTTCCTTTGATCTTGTTATTCTGTCTCTCTAATCATCAACAGTCCTCTGTTATCTTGAAAGCGCTCATATTTTTGTTCTTTCTTGCATATGCTAATAATAATTCAGAAGATGGAATGAACGACCTTGAGGCAGGCGTTAGTACAGAAGGGAAAAGAGGAATCAAAACAACATTGTTTCTCTTGTTAACTCATTTTAATGAATTCCTATGAAAATGAGACTTTGAAAAAAGATCTAGTCATTAATTATTCTAATTTCCCATTGGCTTTAAAGCTGGGACCCGTAGTGGTGAAACTGACATATCCGTTAGCAATATTACAACAACAAAGACTACTTCAAACAATGAACAGAGTTTTTTTCCTCCATAATGTTGGATGCTCCTCTCCTACTTTCATAAACAAAACTAAAACACTAACAAATGCGCCTGGGCCGATCAGTTGCACTGTTTTACCTAATGCAGATTCCAGGTTTAAGAGTGTTGTAAATGCGCCTGGGCCGATCAGTTGCACTGTTTTACCTAATGCAGATGCCAGGTTTAAGAGTGTTGTAAATGCGCCTGGGCCGATCAGTTGCACTGTTTTACCTAATGCAGATTCCAGGTTTAAGAGTGTTGTAAATGCGCCTGGGCCGATCAGTTGCGCTGTTTTACCTAATGCAGATTCCAGGTTTAAGAGTGTTGTAAATGCGCCTGGGCCGATCAGTTGCACTGTTTTACCTAATGCAGATTCCAGGTTTAAGAGTGTTGTAAATGCGCCTGGGCCGATCAGTTGCGCTGTTTTACCTAATGCAGATTCCAGGTTTAAGAGTTTTGTAAATGCGCCTGGGCCGATCAGTTGCACTGTTTTACCTAATGCAGATTCCAGGTTTAAGAGTGTTGTAAATGCGCCTGGGTGTAACGGCGTTCTTCGTTTGTCGAAAGAGAGGACCGAAATGCAGCGTGGTGGTTACTCATGTTCTTTAATGAATGAAATAGCGATACATGAAATAACTGATAAATACAAAACAACAAACGGAACGAAACCTAATTACAGCCTATCTGGTGAAACTACACAAAGACAGGAACAATCACCCACGAAATACACAGTGAACCCAGGCTACCTAAATACGGTTCCCAATCCGAGACAACGAGAATCACCTGACTCTGATTGAGAACCGCCTCAGGCAGCCAAGCCTATACAACACCCTTACTCAGCCGCGATCCCAAATACTACAAACCCCAATACGAACCACAACATATAAACCCATGTCACACCCTGGCCTGACCAAACATATAACGAAAACACAATACAATGACCAAGGCGTGACACTGGGCCGATCAGTTGCACTGTTTTACCTAATGCAGATTCCAGGTTTAAGAGTGTTGTAAATGCGCCTGGGCCGATCAGTTGCACTGTTTTACTGTAGTAACATATTAACACATGTAATAACGCATTCACTGACTGTTGTCTGCCTGTGGCCTAAGCATGATAGAATAGCTTGCACACTGTGTCATAAACCTTCCCCTCCCCCTGTCCTTCTGTAGATACTAACCCGCACTGGTACTACCCCGTACGGGGGGCTGACTGAGATAACATATACACTGAACATAAACACTGAAATTCCTAAACATACACTCGACCCCTTCGGGATGGGCTCCAAAGACAAAGAACTCTGTCAAGAACCAATGGGATACGAACATCAGGCTGGAGGGGACTGTCTATCACCTACAAGCAACCTACCAGAAGCCAGGACTACCAGAATCTACCTACGTCATTCTATGTATAAATTCTCATGCACGACATATTTCGGGGCGTTCCAGCTGTCTCTCTCTGAGTCAAGTGTGAATGAGCCTGTGCACGCCTGAGCAATACTTTTTCACTGAATAAACAGCCTACATATATTTATTCCACCGTGTCCTGGTTCATGACCGAGTCCAGTTCCTCCAATCTTATCATCAACATTACCTAATGCAGATTCCAGGTTTAAGAGTGTTGTAAATCAATAATGTAGCAGACAAGGCATAATCTACTTGAACAGTCATGATGGAGAGGTATAATTACAGGATGGAGAGGTATAATTACAGTTGTTGTAGTTGGAATCACTAAACAGAGAGTAGTACAGGACTACTTTGAGCTCTAATCAAAGTTCACTATGTTATTTTGTAAGGTGGAATCAGGTCAGAAGTGTTTCCCATATACTGTACACATCATACACAGCATCTCAGGACCAAGGCAGTTGTCCAGCCTCTAGCAGCAGCCCATATTCATGACATGTACAGTAGATTTCTTGACAGCGCTTAAATGGTGATTTTTCCCACACCGATTTGTGGCATAACTCTATTTTCCAACAGTCAATTACGGTCTGTCACCTTCCACGGAACAGCTCTGTGTATGTGAAAATTACCCCCCCCCCCCCACACACACACACACATCCACTCTAGATTTAAATTGATGCTACAATACACTTTATTTAACATTTACTATGCAGCTTACCAATTTCCTCCCTTAGCTCCCTCCCTACCACACTTTTCACAGCGCTGCTTCGCTCAGCCAATTATTCCTGACTGAGCTTCCAGCCAGGTGTCTGGGAGTGGGTCAGGAAAGTGTTTAACACATGTAAAGCAGGCTTGTCGCCCAGTGTGTGTGTGTGTGTGTGTGTGTGTGTGTGTGTGCATGCGCATAGGTTGATGTGATGAGGGCTGTCTTTACTCTCAGAGCCTACATTTAGCATTTCACATTTCAATCATTTAGCAGGCACTTTTATCCAGAGCAACTTACAGTAGTGAGTCCGCCGTGGGAATCGAAACCACCACCCCTAACATATGGAATTGTTTTACTTAGCTATTTTATTTTGAAATGTAGGACCCCTGTAGGTATCCCAAAAATATAGAAAAAAGATCTTTGATAAAATATTGAATGTGGACTGCAAAACTTACAGTAAAAAGATAATTCAGAAGGAATAAGGTTTTGAAGTGTCTTTCCTATATCTAGGAGATATATGAAAGCTCAGGAAATATACATTTTTGGACACATATTTACTCCCTTTTTCCATACTTCCAATAATTGTTTTAAACCGATACAGTGATACCTTTTAGTTTGTCGGCCAAACCTTCGGATGTTACAGGTGTTTTGGCATACGACAGATTTTCTTGATGTCTCCTGGTTGGACAAACAGCGCCGTAGCTCTGCCACTTTCCACCGCAGATGCGAAAGGCAGTCATAGGTGGATGTGGTGGATTAAGACAGCCCATACAAAAAACAGATATCTCTAGCTTAAACAGAAGGATTTTGATGCATATTTTTTATTATTATTTGTATTATGTTAATTCGATAGGTGCATCAATCGTCTCTTAAGGATAGGATAGCACAGTGTTTCCCATGATGGTGGCACAGTGGGGACATGGAGCAGCACAGTGTGAAACGCAGTGTGTGTGTGTGTGTGTGTGTGTGTACAGAAGTGCAGGGTCAAACAGAGAGAACAGAAAACAGCTGCTGCACCATACGGCCTCACGGACCTCACATCTTTGGCCTGGCAACCACTTCTCTCCAACACTTTGTTACAGGTTTATAACATAACACATTTCATTGTCTTGTTGTTATTTTTCGTTAAAGTGTCTCGCTGACTGATTTTGTTGGTTCAGTGATGCTTAATTGCTTAGGTTAGGGTGATACACTAATAATTGTAGACCCTATTTGAACCCAAACCTTCCTTTCCATGCCACCTCGGTCTGTATAGTAAGTTATAGAGAAGGTTATTAGTATAGACCATAGTTTAACCCAAACCTTGCTCTCTACGTTATCCCACCTCTGTCTACTAGCCAGGCCTTGCCAGAGAGAGGCTTACAAAGTGCAATACTGAGTTGTAGAGCCTCTATTCCAGGCAGCAATCCACTCAAAGCTATGCAGCCCTCGTGTGGCACTTTCTGTATTTTGAAAGTTGATATATCTTGTATTTTGAAAGTTATATAACTTGAAAACTTGATTGCTGACATGAAAAACATTTCTAGGACTGTATCAACAGTGAAACAAATGCCAAAAGATTTTGAGTGGTATTTTCCTTAATACGATTACCCTCCGCTTTTTATCTTCCCTGGCAGGATTAGTGTGTTGGACAGCTGAGTAGAGGGAAACATATTTCAACCCTGCTGATTGAGGAGATTAGCAGATCTAATCTGATCAAAATTTACTCCCACCCCGTCCCCCTGTCCCTCACCCCTGTGGCTAGGACGTTGACACGCAAGCAGGGTGTCAAGTCAGACGCAGGAGAGCAAAAACTGTGTTTCCAACGGCGCAGTTTAATAATAAAACTCACCGGAAAACTGAACAATCAATAAATGGGTACGTAACCCGACGCACACCAGATATAACGTGCACAAGCACTTACAATAAACAATACCGGACAAGGCCATGGGGGGAAGAGAGGGTTAAATACACAACATGTATATGATGGAATTGAAACCAGGTGTGTGGGAAGACAAGACAAAATAAATGGAAAATGGATCGGCGATGGCTAGAAGACCGGTGACGTCGACCGCCGAACGTCGCCCTAACAAGGAGAGGGACCAACTTCTGACAGACGGCTCTAGCCGCGTGTCGACACCGGCCTCGGGGACGACCCAGAGGGCGAGGCGTAGGGCGATCCGGATGAAGACGGTGGAACTCCTGCAGCATTAAAGGGTCCAACACGTCCTCCACCGGAACCCAGCACCTTTCCTCCGAACAGTACTCCTCCCACTTCACGAGATACTGAAGACCCCTCGCCCGACGCCTCGAATCCAGTATGAAGCGAACGGAGTACGCCGGGGCCCCCTCGATGTCCAGAGGGGGCGGAGCAACCTCCCGCACCTCAGACTCCTGGAGCGGGCCAGCCACCACCAACCTGAGGAGAGACAAATTGAACGAGGTGTTAATACGGTAATTGGGGGGAAGCTGTAACCTATAACAAACCTTGTTCAGTCTCATCAGGACTTTATATGGCCCCACAAACCACAGACCCAGCTTCCGGCAGGGCAGGCGGAGGGGCAGGTTTTGGGTCGAGAGCCAGACCCGTTTCCCCGGAGCGAACACTGGGGCCTCACTGCTATGGGGGTCCGCATTCTCTTTTTGGTGCAGCACGGCCCGCTGAAGGTGAACACGGACAGCTTCCCATGTCTCCTCCGCACGCCTGAACCAGTCGTCCACCACAGGAGCCTCGGTCTGACTCTGATGCCATGGTGCCAGAACCGGCTGGTATCCCAGTATGCACAGAACTCCCTCCTTCTTCTTCACAAAAAAGAAACTCGGGGAGGCGGGTGAAGTGGATGACCAGATGTACCCCTGATGCAGTGATTCGGAGACATATGTTTCCATAGCCTTCCGTCTCTGCCTGTGAGAGGAGATACACGTGATTCCTGGGAAGTGCAGCGTCTACCAGGAGATTTATCGCACAATCAACCCGTTGATGGGGTGGTAATTGAGTCGCCTTCTTTTTGGAGAAGGCGAGAGCCAAATCGGCATATTAAGGGGAATGCGCACTGGATATTCAGGGGGAATGCGGTCTGGACTCTCCACCGTGGTAGCACCAACGGAAACACCTAAACACCTCCTCAAGCACTCTCACGGCCACCCCGTGAGAGCTCTCTGTGGCCAAGAAACAGTGGGGTCATGACAAACTAACCAGTGTAGGCCTAGCACCATGGGAAATGCAGGAGAGTCAATAAGGAAGAGACTAATTCTCTCATCGTGACCCCCCTGCGTCACCATGCCCAGAGGAGCGGTGGCCTCCCTGATCAACCCTGACCCTAATAGTCAACTATCTAAGGCATGAACGGGGAAAGGCACAGCCACGGGAACAATGGGGATCCCTAAACTATGGGCGAACGAACGATCTATAAAATTCCCAGCCATGCCTGAATCGACGAGTGCCTTATGCTGGAAATGCCGGGAAAACTCTGAAAAGGTGACATACACAAACATATGTGCGGCAGAGGGCTCTGGGTGAGAATGGTGCCGGCTCACCTGGGGTGATGCCAGGGCGCCCTGCCTGCTGCCTCGATACCCAGAGGAACCAACCCGACGGCCACAGATGGTGCACGAGCTCGAACCCCCTCCGGTCTCCCTGCACACCGCCCCTCCCAGCTCCATGGGTATCGGAGAGGGGGTGCTGGGGGATGGGACCAACAGGTCCACCAGCTGATCGAACGTGAGGGTGGTGTCTCTGCAGGCCAACTCCCGACGGACGTCCTCGCGCAGACTGCAATGATAATGGTCGATCAGGGCCCTGTCGTTCCATCCCGCGCCGGCAGCCAGGGTCCTAAACTCCAGGGCGAACTCCTGGGCGCTCCTCGTACCCTGCCTCAGATGGAATAAGCGTTCACCCGCTGCTCTACCCTCGGGCGGGTGGTCGAAGACTGTCAGGAAGCGGCGGGTGAACTCCTCAAACTGGTCCAACTCCGCATCTCCCTCTCTCCACACTGCGTTGGCCCACTCCAGGGCTTCCCGGTGAGGCACGAGACGAGTGTGGACAGCCTCTCATTGCCCAAAGGAGCCGGGTGGACTGTTGCCAGGTACAAGTCCAGCTGCAAGAGGAACCCCTGGCAGTTCGCAGCCGTCCCATTGTATTTCTGGGGAAGGGAGAGACGAATCCCACTGGGACCAGGAGAAGGAGGGGCGCGTAGTGGAGACCCCGGTTGTGCTGGTGGAGGTGCTGGGAGAAGAATGTCTGGACAACATGGTCCATGGCGGTGCCAAGATGGTGGAGCATTGCTGCATGCTCCCGGACGCGCTCCTCCACCCCTATATCAGGGGGGACCTGCTCCTGCTGACTCCCTAAGTTTGGTCCGGTATTCTGTAAGGGGTGCGTACTGGAGGCAGAGAACTCAGACGCAAGAGAGCAAAAACTGTGTTTCCAACAGCGCAGTTTAATAATAAAAACCCACCGGAAAACAGAACAATCAATAAATGGTTTCATAACCCGACGCACACCAGACATAACGTGCACAAGCACTTACAATAAGTAAGCAATACCGGACAAGGCCATGGGGGGAAGAGAGGGTTAAATACACAACATGTATATGATGGAATTGAAACCAGGTGTGTGGGAAGACAAGACAAAACAAATGGAAAATGAAAAGTGGATCTGCGATGGCTAGAAGACTGGTGACGTCGACCGCTGAACGTCGCCCGAACAAGGAGAGGGACCGACTTCTGAGGAAGTCGTGACACAGGGTGCATGGGGGTCAAGGCCCTGGGACATAACATCCTGTCAAATCTGTTGGAGTTGTATTTCACAGTATTGGAAGGCTCTTGTGGTAATGGCAAAATGTAAAAATAAAAACAATCATTATCACGCACACACGACCGCACGCAAGCACACACACACAGTTTTGTATTGCAATCCTTATGGGGACCAAAGAATTGATTCCCATCCAAAATCCTATTTTCCTTAACCCCTAACCTTAACCCTGAGCCTAACCTTAAACCCCAAATCCCTAACCTTAACCCTAAAACTATACCTAACCTAACCGTAACCTTAATTGTATCCTAACCCTAAACCCGCTGTAACCCCTTAGCCTAAAATAGCATTTTTTCCCACTCCGAATGTTTTACTATCCTTGTGAGGACTTCTGGTACCCACAAGGATAGTTAAACAAACACACACACACACACACACACACACACACACACACACACACACACACACACACACACACACACACACACACACACACTGGCCCTGTCCTTGCTCCCACTCCTGTATATTGGCAGTGAGTTTGGTCCCTGGTCCCCTCCTCTCCTCTCTCCCCTTGCCCTCCCATGCAGTGAGGCATGGCCATGCTCGTTACTCACTTGGCTTGTGGCTGAGACTAGAGCAGAGCAGAAGCGGAGTTATAGACAAAGCTTTACACACACGCTTGCATCTGCAGTCCACTGGGTCCGGCCATAACATTTACCGTTTAATAATCAACAGCCCACAGGGAGCCCCGGCTTATTCAAACTCCAAACGGCTTTTTGCTGATTGCACACATTCTGGCCTGGCAAGAAAGAGGAGAGAGGAGCGAAAGCCAGCTTGAGTTAGTTTAGTCAGCTGTGGCACCTCTAGCCCCAGTTTGAGGGCGTAGGGTATATGGACACAGTGTGTGTGTGTGTGCGTGCACGCATGCTTTGGGACAGGGGATTGGCTTCCTGGATTGGCTGTGGTTGTTATGCTTTTGTGCCAGAGTCTCAGATGTACCAATGATGTCACCATTTGGCATTATACGCTGAAAGAGAGGAGTTGGTGCTCTGTACTTTATGTTGTTGTATCCAATCATTATCCCTGGGGGTTGAATTTGAGAAACTACCTCACCCACACACAATATCCACTTCAGTGTCAGTGAAGAATACAACCCATTATGCAGAAGTCATGTAATTGTGGTGAGGCTCTGAGAATAAGAGAGGAGTGTGGAGAGGGGAAATGATTGTGTTCTTAACTTGAAAGCTGTGAGATATTTTTCTCAAACATACAAAGCTTGATTGAAGTTCCACTTAGACACTGAATCACTTCCTACAACATGACAGGTGTAATTTATGAGTTCAGGAAGATATACCTGAATGTTCCTAATGACGCCTGCATGTATATTTAATAATGAGAGTGAGATAGATCAATGAGACCAATAAATAAACATAAGCAGTCATTACATTTGATGGCCAACACCTCTCATTGAGAAATAGATATCAACTTGTCTCTACCTTTCAGTGCATCCTAAATGGCACCTGGTTCCATACTGTATATAGTGCACTACTTTTGTCCTGGTCAAAAGTAGTGCACTATATAGGAAATAGGGTGCCATTTGAGTCACACATACACAGTAATAATGCTGTAAAGATTTATCCTCAGAGCTAATCTCTCATCCTGGTATCTGGCATCAGCCATCCCAGGGTGCAGGGAGGGATGTCTGTTTAGCCAATACCATTGACTGATCAGGTTCATTTGCCTTATTCAATTATTCATTTTGGAAAGCCACAGTATTGTGTGACCCAGGGAGCTTGAATGTCTCTTTTTCCCACAGTTACCGCTCTGTTTCTTTCACTCTCTCATTGATCTCCTCTCCTTTCCACTCTTTTTTTCAGAGTGTTGCTCTAGGCAACCCATTCCTCGCAGGACAAGGATATGATGGAGAAGAGAAAGGTTGAGAGGCGATGGAGGGGAAGACGAGAATGACAGATCTTTTGCTAAACAGAACATAATAATGGAGAATGAAGCGCCTGTCAGAGAGGACGGTCTTTCTCCTTCTTTACAGATGAGGATATGTTATCACAGGGCTTCTGTCTTCATATCACAGGCAGGAAAGATGGTTGAGTCAGACAGAAAGTTAAGGGATGCCATGCTCTCATTCTTCACCAGGGGGCGTTGTGCTGAATACTCACAGTGGATAGTGGAAAAGTACCGTTATCACCTCTCCATTTCTCTCTCTCTCTTCATTTCTCCCTGTTTCTCTTTTCTTTCTCTTTCTCTCTCTCTCTCCACCTTCCTCTGTTAAAATAACTTCTCTTAATAGCTGGTCTCTACTTTACTCTGCTCTGGCTTGGGTTAGCTTGTCAGCGGAAAGATGATCAATTTGCACGCTAGAACAGGTAATTAGGCCCTTTCACTTCTGGGGCATGAGACAAGCTGTTATCTCCCAGCACCTGAGCACCCTCCACACACCCCCATCACCCTTCACCCTCCCCTAGCTCCCATCATCTCCCCCTGGTAATACCCAGGGCCGTCAAGCTGCATGTCACCAAATTAGGCTCATTCCTCCCACCGAGACACTTTATAAAGGTCTATGCCTTCAGTTATAGCTACAGTTATATTCACCACTACCATTACAGTACATCCTCTTACAAGCTTTCAACCTCTCATGTTCCCCATTATAGCACTATATACACTATATACATTCTCATATACATGAGAAGATAGGTCTAGGCCGTTCTCTCTTAGACCCCTTCAAATACAATTAGTTATGTGAATTACTTAAGAGGAAAGAAATGGCAGAGTACATTTTTTCTGTATCTGCTGTTTGTAAGTGTTATTTACCATACCAGCCTTTGGAATTAGCACTGCGTTGTGTCAGAGGTCTGAACAGCAAATTCCCCAAGACAACCACACTCTCTACAGCATCAAGCTATTCATTGTATTTATTTATTTGCTTGCATTCCTCGGCCCATTTTCTCATTATGATGGAGAGAGGCTCTATAACCTGTGTTTTAAGGAGCATTATGTATTGCCAGCATCACATACACACCTTCATTAGTATTCTAGTGTGGGGCCAAACTCTGTTAACAGAGCACAATGATTAAAGGATATGTTTTTGTTTTTCACAACCAAAGTTTTTATGTAAATAGCATGATATTGAAGGGTACAATTTGTGAATTCACTTGTTTTTTTAAACTCACGTCCTGATTCTGTTTTGTAGCATGGGGCATGTCATGCCAAATAGTGTCCCGCTCTGCGTCACAATGGGATTCGATGACGACTGTTGCCTTAGGGCTGTTGCTAGAACTTGCAACATTCTGACCAGATTACGTAATGAACCAAAGTGTCCGGTGCTATATTGGTTGCTTGGCTCTATTTTACTTCGTAGCGGTCACGAAGCAAGGAGGATGCAGTCCACGCAAAATTATTACCTAAGAATTGCTCTCCAAGGATGGTGTTTTTGACGGTGACCACCTGTTGACTACCTGATGCTTCTGATATCCAAACGACTGGAAGAGAACACTTTCTTTACCATGTATTTGTCTTTATATAAGTAAATATTGTTAAATAGGAATAAATCATTTAAGCTGTTTTTAGTTTGAAGTTGCTAGCTACTGTACTTAAAAAAAATATATATATATTTAACCTTTATTTATCCAGGAAGGGCTCATTAAGATTTCAAATACATTTTTCAAGAGTGTCCTGGCCAAGATAGGCAGCACAAAGTCATTACAAAAATTACAGACAAGCAACATGAAAAACTACAAGTAATCTAGTAAAAACCATAGAATTCACAAGGGTACAACAAAATCAAAAACAGCATTGACAGGTCAGGGAATCAGTCTCAAGATCATTCATCAGTGATTTAAAAATACCAATCGGGACAAGTTCTTCCAGTTTAAAAGTATTTTGTAAGGTGTTCCAAAATGATGGCGCAGAGTACATAAAAGCCCTTTTACCAAATTCAGTTCGGACATTTGGAACAGTTAGCAGGATAAAGTCCAGCGAACGAAGAGAGTACCCACCACATTTCTGAACAATAAAAATGCCCAAATAAAAAGGTAGTAAACCCAAATGGCTTTGTAACTAGAGTTAGTGACTAGAGAAGGCCAGCCAACCTTGGTATACAAAGTGCAGTGGTGCGTAAAGATTTAGCAGTTTAAAATACATCTCAAAGTGCCATGGTAAAGGGTGTCAATTGATCTCAAACACCGAGCGGAAGCATTCATATATAAAATATCCCCATAGTCTAGTAAAGGCATAAATGTAGCTGATTACTAGCCTCCTTCTGGCTTCAAAAGAAAAACAGGCCTTATTCCAAAAATAAAATCCCAATTTCAGCTTCAATTTTTTGTAAGTTGTTGAATATGCCATTTAAAAGAGAGGCAGTCATCAATTAAAATTCCAAGATATTTATATGAGGTTACAACCTCAATCTCCTTGCCCTGACAGGTAGTAATAGCTGAAAGGTTCAGAGGTCTATTTATTGCTTTAGAAAACACCATTAGTTTAGTTTTGTCAGTATTGAGGATAAGCTTCAATTGACACAAGGTATATTGAACAGTATAAAAAGCAGTTTGCAAGTTCTGGAAAGCTTTTGTAAGAGACGAGGCACAACAGTAAATAACAGTATCATCAGCATAAAAATGAAGTTGCGCATTTTGGACATTTTTGTCTAAATCGTTTATATAAATAGTGAATATGAGAGGACCAAGTACAGAGCCTTGGGGCACACCATTAAATAGAGACAATTTAACAGACATAAGCCCATCAAATTGAGTGCACTGAGTTCTATCAGACAGATAGTTAGCAAACCATGCAACTGCATGCTCTGAAAGACCTACACTCGACAATCTCTGCCTTAGTATAGCATGATCAACTGTATCAAAAGCCTTAGAGAGATCAATAAAAAGTGAGACAATGCTGTTTTTTGTCAAGGGCTTCAGTGAAATCATTTAAAACCTTCATGGCTGCTGTAATTATGCTATGCTTCTTCCTGAAGCCCGATTGGAACATTGATAACTTTTTTAGCTGTTCACTCACAAGGGTTTCAAGTATTTTCACCAGGGGTGACAGCTTTGAGATTGGCCTATAATTATTTAAAATAGTTGGATCTCCCCCTTTTAAAAGTGGTAGGACAAATGCTGATCTCCAGATTTTCGGAATTATATTACATTCCAGGGTTAGATTGAACAAATATGTAAGTGGTTCAGCTATGAAATCAGCTGCCAGATTTAAAAAGCAGGGATCCAAAAGATCAGGACCTGCAGGCTTTCTCTGATCTAAGGATTTCAGGGCTTTATGTACCACCTGCACTGAGAATGGCAAAAAGCTAAAAGTTTGACCAGCTCTCACTGGTTCATCCACACAGGGTTGTGCAGAGACAGATGACACTGAATCAAACAGCCTACCAGATGATACAAAGTGCTCATTGAAACAAACAACAAGCATTTCAGTTTTGTCATATACAGCAACAGAGTCCTTCAAAACACATGACGGTAATTCATTGACATTACTGTTACCAGACATAGACTTAATAACCTTCCAAAACTTTCTAGGGTCATTCAGGTTATCAGTGGTAACAGACATAAAATATTCAGACTTGGCCTTCCTGAGAAGAAAAGAACACTTATTTCGTAACTGCCTAAAATAAGCCAATCAGCATCAGAACATGATTTCCTTGCTTTAGCCCAGGCTAGATTACGGTCGTGAATAATACAAGAAAGCTCAGAAGAAAACCATGGATTATCCCGCCCTTTAAACCTGAATCTGCGGAATGGGGCATGTTTGTTTACTATTTGGAAAAAACCATCATGAAAGAATTCCAGGCAGTTTCCACATCAGGGATAAGCTCAATCTTACTCCAGTCAAAATAAAACAAATCATGAAAGAAAGCCTGCTCATTAAAACACTTCAAATTTCTCTTACGAATAAAACGTGGGTTTTTCTTAGGAACCTTAGTATTTCTAACAGCACAATGGTCACTTAAATCATTACAAAAAACACCAACCGCAGAATATTTATGTGGAACATTTGTCAATATCAAATCAATCAGGGTAGATTTATCTGGGCATTTAAGATGTGGGTGAGTGGATGAGTTAATCAACTGGGTAAGATT
Source organism: Oncorhynchus nerka (assembly GCF_034236695.1). NCBI lineage: Eukaryota > Metazoa > Chordata > Actinopteri > Salmoniformes > Salmonidae > Oncorhynchus > Oncorhynchus nerka. Next base: position 68,440,074 of record NC_088417.1, read on the forward strand.
CATAGAGTTACAAAACATTTTTACATTTTCAGATACCGGCTTTAACCAACACCAGTTGAGATCACCAATCAAGATCATTTCACTGTAAATAAGTTTAGACATAAGGTGCGTCAAAGAAGAAAATGCAGAACAGCCAATCACAGTTATAGAGAGACCCTTTGAAACCTCAATATTCAATATTCAAAGGAATTTAGTTTTGAAATATATAGCCACTGTCACGTTCTGACCTTAGTTCTGTTATTATTTATTTGTTTTAGTATGATCAGGGCGTGAGTTGGGTGGGTTGTCTATGTTCGTTTTTCTATAATTTGGGATTTCTGTGTTCGGCCTAGTATGGTTCTCAATCAGAGGCAGCTGTCAATCATTGTCCCTGATTGAAAATCATACTTAGGTAGCCTTTTTTCCACCTGGGTTTTGTGGGTGTTTATTTTCTGTCTAGTGTGTGTTGTCACCTTACAGAACTGTTTCGGTTTCGTTGATTCACGTTTATTATTTTGTTCCAGTGTTCAGTTGTGTTTTTGAATAAATCAATATGGACACTTACCACGCTGCATTTTGTTCCAATCCTTACTCCTCCTCAGACGAAGAGGAGGAAATCCGTTACAGCCACACCCCCTTATTTACCTCAGACTGCCTAGCTAGCTAGCAAGCTACTGTACCTGTTATTGCAGTTGTCTGTTTGTATGTAGCTTGCACTACATTTTATTTTTCCAACCAGGCGACCTACTATGAGGACACCGCAGATCTCAACAAGAGGCACAACATTCACCCTGAAAAAACATGAACAAATACGTCCTTCTAGAAACGACAAAGATCTCAGTGTAGTGATGCAGGTCTTTAGATGTTGTACACATGAAATTGTGTCATTATGAACTTTATCAGTACTGCAGTACTTCCGGGTTGGAGCGAGCGGTCGCATCTGCACTCGGTCCGCAGGTAGTATTACATTTCATTACATTTCATTATAGTACAACGGTTTGATTTGTCTAATCTTATCAATTTCTTCTTAGCTAGCTACACAGCCGTCTTTGTATCATAGATAATTGCGTAATTATCGTATTTTGTCGTCCTAACGCAGTCTACACTGCCCTGCAGCTAGCCAGCTAGCTAACGTCCACCGTTAGCTAGTCCACCGTCTACCGATTAGCAGCACAACTATTACACTCAACTGAACGACTTGATTAGTGTAGTGTTAGCTAGCTACATAGTTGTCTTTGCTGTCTTCGTACCCAAGATAATTGTGTAGTTTAGAGTGTGTAGTTTTATGTCGTCCTTAACATAGGAGACTCTGCTAGCTAGCCAACAGCTAGCCAACGTCTACCGAACAGAACTTCTGCACTCAACAATCCGGTCGCATTTCGCTTCGCTCCACAGGTAGTATCACATTTTTCATTTCATTTCATTACAGTACAACGGCTTGATTTGTTTGATCGTAGCTAGCTACATAGCTAGCTACATAGCCGTCTTTGTATCAAAGATAATTGTGTAGTCTAGAGCGATTTCCTAGGTTAGTTAGCCAGCTATTGTCGTTCTTTTAACGCAACGTAACGTAATCAACACTGCTAGCTAGCCAGCTAGCCCCGAATAGCAGCACAGTAGAAACTATTACACTCAACGGAACGACTTGATTAGTGTAGTGTCAACAACGCAGCCAATGCCAACTAGCCTACTTAGTCAACAACGCAGCCTCTGCCAGCTAGCCTACTTAAGCAGTACTGTATCATTTTAATCATTTTAGTCAATAAGATTCTTGCTACGTAAGCTTAACTCTCTGAACACTCGTGACGTGTAGTCCACTTGTCATTCCAATCTCCTTTGCATTAGCGTAGCCTCTTGTGTAGCCTGTCAACTATGTGTCTGTCTATCCCTGTTTTCTCCTCTCTGCACAGACCATACAAACGCTCCACACTGCGTGGCCGCGGCCACCCTAATCTGGTGGTCCCAGCGCGCACGACCCACGTGGAGTTCCAGGTCTCCGGTAGCCTCTGGAACTGCCGATCTGCGGCCAACAAGGCAGAGTTCATCTCCGCCTATGTCTCCCTCCAGTCCCTCGACTTCTTGGCACTGACGGAAACATGGATCACCACAGACAACACTGCTACTCCTACTGCTCTCTCTTCGTCTGCCCACGTGTTCTCGCACACCCCGAGAGCTTCTGGTCAGCGGGGTGGTGGCACCGGGATCCTCATCTCTCCCAAGTGGTCATTCTCTCTTTCTCCCCTTACCCATCTGTCTATCGCCTCCTTTGAATTCCATGCTGTCACAGTTACCAGCCCTTTCAAGCTTAACATCCTTATCATTTATCGCCCTCCAGGTTCCCTCGGAGAGTTCATCAATGAGCTTGATGCCTTGATAAGCTCCTTTCCTGAGGACGGCTCACCTCTCACAGTTCTGGGCGACTTTAACCTCCCCACGCCTACCTTTGACTCATTCCTCTCTGCCTCCTTCTTTCCACTCCTCTCCTCTTTTGACCTCACCCTCTCACCTTCCCCCTACTCACAAGGCAGGAAATACGCTCGACCTCATCTTTACTAGATGCTGTTCTTCCACTAACCTCGTTGCAACTCCCCTCCAAGTCTCCGACCACTACCTTGTATCCTTTTCCCTCTCGCTCTCATCCAACACTTCCCACACTGCCCCTACTCGGATGGTATCGCGCCGTCCCAACCTTCGCTCTCTCTCCCCCGCTACTCTCTCCTCTTCCATCCTATCATCTCTTCCCTCTGCTCAAACCTTCTCCAACCTATCTCCTGATTCTGCCTCCTCAACCCTCCTCTCCTCCCCTTTCTGCATCCTTTGACTCTCTATGTCCCCTATCCTCCAGGCCGGCTCGGTCCTCCCCTCCCGCTCCGTGGCTCGACGACTCATTGCGAGCTCACAGAACAGGGCTCCGGGCAGCCGAGCGGAAATGGAGGAAAACTCGCCTCCCTGCGGACCTGACATCCTTTCACTCCCTCCTCTCTACATTTTCCTCTTCTCTCTCTGCTGCTAAAGCCACTTTCTACCACTCTAAATTCCAAGCATCTGCCTCTAACCCTAGGAAGCTCTTTGCAACCTTCTCCTCCCTCCTGAATCCTCCTCCCCCTCCCCCCCTCCTCCCTCTCTGCAGATGACTTTGTCAACCATTTTGAAAAGAAGGTCGACGACATCCGATCCTCGTTTGCTAAGTCAAACGTCACCGCTGGTTCTGCTCACACTGCCCTACCCTGTGCTCTGACCTCTTTCTCCCTCTCTCTCCAGATGAAATCTCGCGTCTTGTGACGGCCGGCCGCCCTACAACCTGCCCGCTTGACCCTATCCCCTCCTCTCTTCTCCAGACCATTTCCGGAGACCTCCTCCCTTACCTCACCTCGCTCATCAACTCATCCCTGACCGCTGGCTACGTCCCTTCCGTCTTCAAGAGAGCGAGAGTTGCACCCCTTCTGAAAAAACCTACACTCGATCCCTCCGATGTCAACAACTACAGACCAGTATCCCTTCTTTCTTTTCTCTCCAAAACTCTTGAACGTGCCGTCCTTGGCCAGCTCTCCCGCTATCTCTCTCAGAATGACCTTCTTGATCCAAATCAGTCAGGTTTCAAGACTAGTCATTCAACTGAGACTGCTCTTCTCTGTATCACGGAGGCGCTCCGCACTGCTAAAGCTAACTCTCTCTCCTCTGCTCTCATCCTTCTAGACCTATCGGCTGCCTTCGATACTGTGAACCATCAGATCCTCCTCTCCACCCTCTCCGAGTTGGGCATCTCCGGCGCGGCCCACGCTTGGATTGCGTCCTACCTGACAGGTCGCTCCTACCAGGTGGCGTGGCGAGAATCCGTCTCCACACCACGTGCTCTCACCACTGGTGTCCCCCAGGGCTCTGTTCTAGGCCCTCTCCTATTCTCGCTATACACCAAGTCACTTGGCTCTGTCATAACCTCACATGGTCTCTCCTATCATTGCTATGCAGACGACACACAATTAATCTTCTCCTTTCCCCCTTCTGATGACCAGGTGGCGAATCGCATCTCTGCATGTCTGGCAGACATATCCGTGTGGATGACGGATCACCACCTCAAGCTGAACCTCGGCAAGACGGAGCTGCTCTTCCTCCCGGGAAGGACTGCCCGTTCCATGATCTCGCCATCACGGTTGACAACTCCATTGTGTCCTCCTCCCAGAGCGCTAAGAACCTTGGCGTGATCCTGGACAACACCCTGTCGTTCTCAACTAACATCAAGGCGGTGGCCCGTTCCTGTAGGTTCATGCTCTACAACATCCGCAGAGTACGACCCTGCCTCACACAGGAAGCGGCGCAGGTCCTAATCCAGGCACTTGTCATCTCCCGTCTGGATTACTGCAACTCGCTGTTGGCTGGGCTCCCTGCCTGTGCCATTAAACCCCTACAACTCATCCAGAACGCCGCAGCCCGTCTGGTGTTCAACCTTCCCAAGTTCTCTCACGTCACCCCGCTCCTCCGCTCCCTCCACTGGCTTCCAGTTGAAGCTCGCATCCGCTACAAGACCATGGTGCTTGCCTACGGAGCTGTGAGGGGAACGGCACCTCAGTACCTCCAGGCTCTGATCAGGCCCTACACCCAAACAAGGGCACTGCGTTCATCCACCTCTGGCCTGCTCGCCTCCCTACCACTGAGGAAGTACAGTTCCCGCTCAGCCCAGTCAAAACTGTTCGCTGCTCTGGCCCCCAATGGTGGAACAAACTCCCTCACGACGCCAGGACAGCGGAGTCAATCACCACCTTCCGGAGACACCTGAAACCCCACCTCTTTAAGGAATACCTAGGATAGGATAAAGTAATCCCTCTCACCCCCCCTCCCCCTGAAAAGATTTAGATGCACTACTGTTCCACTGGAGGTCATAAGGTGAATGCACCAATTTGTAAGTCGCTCTGGATAAGAGCGTCTGCTAAATGACTTAAATGTAAATGTTAAATGTTATCCACAACGTTAAATTCCCTTTGGTGCGACTCAAGCAGTTTCCCCTATCCAGCTGTTCCATTCTTCATGTAGCCTGCTGCTACAGGTAAATGCCAAAATGAAGGAAACACCAACATAAAGCGTCTTAATAGGGCATTGGGACACCACCAGAACAGCTTCAATACACCTTGGCATAGATTCTAGAAGTGTCTGGAACTTCCTGTGTGGACGCACGCCATGCTTTCAATATACCTTGTATCCCGCATTTACTCAAGTGTTTCCTTTATTTTGGCAGTTACCTGTAAAATGGACAGAGAGGTATCGCTTAAGTCGCCAAAAAAATGTAATATAACATTGTGGATAAAATTTGCAGTGACACAATTTCATTTGTACAACATCTAAAGACCTGCATCATTATATTGAGACCTTTGCCGTTTCTAAAAGGACGTACAGATATAGGATCTTAATTTGAGGTTCATTTGAAAATAATTCTGCAGCAACAGGTAATGTGAATTATTATTTGGATTCTAATTAATGGACATATTGGTACGGATTAATACATTTTTCATTAGGACAAATTTAAAAGTGAAAATTACAAACTTTAGAAGCCTTTTTAAAACTCAAATACACTACAAGTTTGCATTTCCTGCTTTTCAGGAAAATTCTCAGCAACAAAAGAGTTCAAAAGAATTCATATCCTACATCTGTATTTGTTTTTTCTGGGGTCCTTTGTTTTTCAGGGCCTACTACACAACGAGGATGAGGAAGTGATTTGCTTATTTGCTTGGTAAGTTTCTTAAAAACAATTGAAATCACAAAAAAAGGTGTCTGGGCCCTTCTATAACATAGCATTCACATAACATGTTGATTTGGTAAAAAATAAGAAAAGAGAAACTATCTTTTAAAACTGCCCTCATCAGTGAGACCCATTGACATACACAAGATGCTGGAGTCATTAAATGCTCTACAAGTATATAATTTCCTCGAGATAATCAAATTGAATAATGGAGACAGTGGTAAAAGCCTGTGGCTGAGGTCATATTAATCAGGCTCTGAGGACTCTGTCCCTACGCCTCTTACTGACCTCAGGCCTGTTGAATGACCTTGGGCCATACTGTATGTATCAAGCATCTCAGAGTAGGAGTGCTGATTTAGGATTAGTTCTGCCTTTGGGATTATAATGAATAACATTACATGGATCAGCACTCCCACTGTCTCTGATATGCTTCATACATATGGTGACCTAAACATATACAGAGGAGTGTTAAGTATAGTAATACAGTAGGGAGGGGAGAGAATCTACTAGAATTGTTTGGAGAATCTACTAGAATTGTTTGGAGAATCTACTTATACATTCAAAATGTGTATCTTTTACAGAAATGAGAAAATGCATCTAGACTGGATATAACACTGTGGGAGAGCATCCAACCACGTCCTACCCACTCCCACCACCTCAATGCACCATTTCTAATATGGACATGGTAAATCTCTGTGTCTCTCTTTGCTGAGCCTGTAGAGCAGTGTGTAGCAGGTAGGGAGGAGCCCAGGGATGACCTGATTGCCACATGGCTTATTTGACATGTATTTGTTGGCTCTAACAAAGCTTTGCTCTGATGGGATTTGAGGGAGCTCTCTCTCTCGGCTCTCGCTCTCGCTCTCTTTGATGGTTGGTTGGCCACAGCACTGGAGTGATACAGCTGGAATGTAACCCTGCTCTGCTGATTCTCCAAAAGATAAATAAATAGCTGGAAACGCATCAGTGCCCGTTGGGTTCATGACGAGTCCATGCAGACAAATAAGAGTGCTTAAAAAACTGGCTGAAAAGCTCATGTTTGGCCGTTACCCTCTCATGCCATTGAAAGCCAACCGAGAGATGTCATCAAGCGGGCCTGAGAAAGCATTGTTGTGATTGGATAATCCCCAAAGCGTCTTCATTATGTCATCCAGGCTCACTCTGACTGGATTCTGTTTGTAGACTTTACTATTATATAAATAAAATTGGTCTATCTGTTAACTTGTAATATTCATCTGTATGCAGACAACACTAATTTAGCAGACGCTCTTATCCATAGCGACTTACAGTTAGTGCATTCATGTTAAGATAATGTAGCAAGGTGGGACAACCATGTGTCACAGGCATAGTAAGTACCATTTTCAGCAAAGGGGTGGGGGATTATGATTCAAGAAAGTTTTGTTGTATTTCTTTGGGGGGAGGGTCGAGGTGAGGAGGGGGATTATTTATTAAGATACTCTTTGGTGCTTTCAGAAGATGGGCAGGGACCCTTCTGTCCTAGCTTCAGGGGGAAGCTGGTTCCACCATTTGGGTGCCAGGACAAAGAAGAGCTTGGACTGGGCTTAGCGGGAGCTGACCCCGCCATAGGGGTGGCAGAATAGAGTGCTCGGGTTGGGATGTAGGGTTTGAGCATAGCCTGAAGGTAGGGAGGGCAGTTCCTCTTGCTGCTCCATAGGCAAGCACCATGGACGCCAGTGGATGTGGGGTGAAGTGGGAGGACTTGGGAAGGTTGAACACCAGGTGGGCTGCAGCGTTCTGGATAAGTTGTAGGGGTTTGATGGCACAAGCGGTGAGCCCAGCTGACAGCGAGTTGGAGTAGTCCAGATGGGAGAGGACAAGTGACTGGATTAGGACCTGCGCCACTTCATGTGTGAGGTAAAGTCATACTCTATGGATGTTTTAGAGCATGAACGTGCAGGAGCGAGTCATTGCTTTGATGTTTGCAGAGAACGACAAGGTGTTGTCTAGGGTCACGCCAAGGTTCTTTGCACTCTGGGAAGGTGACACTGTGGTGTTGTCAACTGTGATGGAAAGGTCTTTGAGCAGGCAGGGAGGAAGAGCAGCTCTGTCTTTTCAAGGTTGAGTGTGAGGTGGAGGGCCGACATCCAAGCTGAGATATCTGCCAGGCACGCAGAGATGCATTTCGGCACCTGGGTGTCAGAACGGGGGAAGGAGAAAAGTAGTTGAGTGTCATCCGCATAGCAATGATAGGAGAGACCATGTGAGGATATGACAGAACCGAGTCCTGGGGATCGAGCCCTGGGGATACCAGTAGTGAGAGCGTGTGGTGTAGACACAGATCCTCTCCACGACACCTGGTAGGAGCGGTCTGCCAGGTAGGATGCAATCCAAGAGTGGGCAGAGCCTGAGACACCCAGACCTGAGAAGGTGGAGAGGAGAATCTGATGGTTCACAGCGTCAAAAGGCAGCGGATAGATCTAGGAGGATGAGAACAGAGGAGAGAGAGAGTCAGCTTTGGTAATGTGGAGAGCCTCCGTGACATAGACAAGAGCAGTCTCGGTTAAGTGACCCGTCTTGAAGCCTGACTGGTTGTCGTCAAGAAGATCATCTGAGAGAGATAATGAGAGAGTTGGTCAGAGACAGCAAGCTCAAGTGTTTTGGAAAGAAAACATGTTTGACGTCAGATGAGTCGAGTGTTGGTTTCTTGAGAAGGGGAGCAACTCTGGCCATTTTAACATCAGAGGGGACGGAGCCAGTGGTCAGGGATGAGGGAAGTGAGGAATGGGAGAAGGTCTCCAGAGATGGTCTGGAGAAGGGAGGAGGGGATGGCGTCGAGCGGGCATATTGTCGACCGGCTAGACCTCACTAGTTACAGGATTTCATGTGGAGAGAGATGGGAGAAAAAGGTCAAGGCGTAGGGTAGTTCTGTGTGAGTGAGACCAGTGGACTCAATAGGCTGAGTGAATGAGGAGTGGATGTAGTCAACCTTCTTGACAAATTCGTCCACAGAGAGGGAGGAGGGATGGGGAGTGGGTGGAGGATTAAGGAGGGAGGAGAAGGTGGAAAAGAGTTTCCTAGGGTTAGAGGCAGAAGCTTGACATTTAGAGTGATGGAAAGTGGCTTTAGCAGTGGATACGGGGGATGAGAAGGTAGAGAGGGGTGATTGAAAGGATGATGGGTCCTCCGGAAGTTTAGTTTTCCTCCATTTTCCGCTCAGCTGCCCGCAGCCCTGTTCTGTAATCTAGTGATGAGTCACTCAGCCATGGACAGAAGGGTAGGGCCTAGCTAGCCTGGAAGAAAGGGAACAGTGCGAGTCATAGGATGCGGAAAGGGAGGAGAGTAGGGTCGAAAAGGAAGAATCGGGAGACAGGAGGAACAAGGATTTAGCAGAAGGGAGAGATGATAGGATAGAAGAGGAGAGTAGTGGGAGACTGAGAGCAAAGATGTCTATGGTGCATGACCATCTGGGTAAGGGCTGAGTGGCTAGGGTTTGAGGAAAGGGAGACAGAACAGGACACAAGGTAGTGATCAGAGACCTGGAGTGGAGTTGCAGTGAGATTAGTAGACAAACCTTGTGAGTTGGAGGGGATTGAGAAAGGGTGAGGTCAAAAGGGGCAAGGGGGGAAGAGAGAGTTTGAAAGAAATGAATCAAAGGCAGACGTCGGAAGTCGCCAAGTATGAGTGGTGAGCCATCGTCAGGAAATTAGTTTATCAAGGTGTCAAGTTCTTTGAGGAACAATGTTAAGCTTGAGTGGACAAATCATTGCCCCAGCTGTTGGCCCCAACTGTTGGCCAGGCTATGTTAGAGCTATGTTAGAGCTATGTTAAAGCTGTGTTAGAGCTATGTTAAAGCTGTGTTAGAGCTATGTTAGAGCTATGTTAAAGCTGTGTTAGAGCTATGTTAGAGCTATGTTAGAGCTATGTTAGAGCTGTAAAATGGCATTGCTGCCATACAGAAAGCACTGGTTGGTTTAAAACTTGTACTGAATACCGGCAAGACTAAATATATGTTATCCTCTAATTATCACCTAAAAAAATTAGATGAACTCCATATTTATTCATTGGATGGTTCTCCCATCAATTGTCTTCCAGCCTATAAATATCTGGGCATTGAGATTTCTAAAGATGTTATGTAAAGAAAAAAAAGATACAGATGAGTTAGTTAAAGATTCTCTGGTACTTTTTGGCCAGTAGTTTGAAAGTGGCACTCATGAGCCAAATGTAGTCCTCTCACTCACTCACTCACTCACTCACTCACTCACTCACTCACTCACTCACTCACTCACTCACTCACTCACTCACTCACTCACACACACACACACACACACACACACACACACACACACACACACACACACACACACACACACACACACACACACACACACACACACACACACACACACACAAAAGGTTGGTTAACTTTTGAGCTTCCTCGGGTCTCCACCGAACTAGTTAAATCTGCTTTTAGTTTTAAAGCACCTCATTGCTTGAACTACATTACACTTGGATGTTCTGGTGCCGCTCAGGCAATTTTACAAATTGATTGTGGACCTTTTATTTGAGGAATGTCCTGTGTTTTGCTTGTTTTATATTGTATTTGATTTTATATTTTTGTCCCTTGTGAAAGTGACCCTGGTCTCAATGGTGACTCCCTGCTTAAATAAAGGTCAAATAAAAAAGTGGTCTTCTGCTGGATGAATGAAGTGGTCCTCAACTGTATTGTAATGGAGAACAGAGAAGTCTATGACAAAGTGTGGAGGTCAGATGCTGCTGTTTCAGGTATCGCACAAGCAAACAGACTCTTCCAGAACAAGGCAATAAATCACTAGTCACAAAGCGAATGGCTGCATTGCTCAACCACTTTCTGGACATAGCAGTACCTTCCCATGAAACTGGGATAGAAAGCTATATCAAACAGCTTTTTTCTACAAACAAACTTGATGTCAAGTTACCTTTCAAGGCCCTACTCTATTCCCTTTCATTCACATTTTGTGAGTTGGCAGTCCCAACTCATGAGAGGTTCACCATTACAGAAAACTAGTCTGTCTATTTAGCCTTGCTCTCTGTGCCTTTGAACATCTCATTAGGAATGTTACCCGACAGTTATCTCTTCCCCCAGACAATACCAGCGCTTTATGCTCTCTTCTCTGTTCTTTTTCTTGTCAGACTCAGATTTTGAAGTGACTCAACGACACCAATAAAGCTTTTAAAGCAGAGAATCTCCTTGATCCTGGAATTTGAAGACATTTCAATGAGAGTCCAATTAGTCTGCTCTTCAGTGACCGCTGACCTCTACCAATAGACCTGGCCAAACCAGCCTCTGAGGTACTCTTAGAAAGAATTGCATAACCCTCGTGTCCTCTCTCCCTGCCTCCTTCTCTAAACCCATTGGAGGAGAAGGTCCTCTGGCTTTCTCATTCAATGGAGCCTCTTTACCTGATCTCTGAGATCACCCACAGGAGGAGGTGAAACACTTTGTTTGGGGAGAGAGTCTTCATCTGATTTCATTCCCACAGTGACAGGACACTGTGTGAAGAGAGAGGATAAAAGGAGTTGAGAGTAGAATGTGGATTGAATAAATGCAGAGAGCAGTTGAACCATTTGAGTTATATCCATTGTGATGTAGACGGATTGAGGCCTGTGATTGTGTGGTTGGGATACCTGGTCAATGTAAAAGTGGAGGATTATGATCTGTAAAGTCAAAAGACATGGAGGATTTATCCCAGAAGTTCTTTATCCAGGCTAATAACCAGAGAGATAGAGAGAGAATTTAAGAGCGGCACAGAATTTAAGAGTGGCACACCCTTTCCAGTCCCAGCGTCTGTCTGATAGTCTGGCTCTGAACAAAGATTTCATCACCCGCTAGCTAGCGCTGGTCTCTAATAATACAATATTACAGTGGAGTGATATCGTCAATTCAAAGGTGATTTTAAGGTGAAAAGAGGATGATCTCGATACCAGGAATGTGACATTCTCATGCTGTGAAAAGTCATGTACAGAGCAGAGTGATACGAGGACACAACGTTAGTGTAATGGAAGTGGAACCACGTGTTAATCCAGCCTGGCTCACCAGGACAGCAGGGCTTGAATTAATGTGACACATAAATGACAGACTGTGATTTCCTAAAAAGGGGTGAAAATCAATTTGAGACAGGCAGCGTAGGAAACCCTGTGTTGACCCACATTCCCATTATCCCCCAGCGGTGGCGTTAAATCCAGTCCAACCGCAGGGCTGGAATAAATCTGCATTCAATTAAAGGATTAACCACTGTTTAAACATGTCTTCCTCTTTTCACTGCTAATCTTCCAAGTGGGTGTCCCTGTCCGTGGCGCCAACAGACGAATGTGTGTCGTTTGCTCAATAATAATACATTTGGTGATGTCAGGACCCATGCTCACACTACTCACACTGCAATCAGGAGAAAGGGGAAGTGTTTATTTCGGCGATCTGACAAGCCCAAATGTGTACACGCTTAAAACGACAGTCGATAAATCATTTTTCAGACAACTTTTCTGCCGCGGAGTAGAGAAAAGAGCTGGGCAGAATTGAATGTCAGAAAGCAGACTTGCTCTTTGCTATTCTGTCTGATTAATATGCTTTTTTTCTAGTTTTGTCCCTGCACAAACACACAATCACACACACACCTGACCTCCCCGCTCACAAACTCATCCCACACATGCACCAAGTGCTACTTCTTAGAGCTTAAGTGAGCGTACAGGGCATAATGTAACGCAATGTAATGTTATTCTTCTTTACCATGTTGGTGTAGAATAGAGACATCGACCATCTGTTATCAGCAGGCGTATGATATGGCCTCTTATCTGCTGAAGAGCGCTCCACACACAGAGCTGTCTGTACGTAACACGGCCTGTCTGTGAAAGCCACTTATCTCTGTAATTCACGGGGGTGCGGGGGTGTGAAATGGTCCACTGACTGTATGTGGCAGACTGACGAATTCACTCCATGCTCTGCCATTCATATTTCACTACACAGACTAGCACATTCTGTCTGTCTAACCACTGGCACTCTGACATCACTGTGACATCTCCAAGAACACAATGTCAGACTGCTTCTCCAGAGATTTGTGTGTTTACTGTAAGATGTTGAATGGATGAACTGATACAGGGAAGTGTTTTTGTACTTGTTTGAGTGTGTTTGTGTGTATGTGAGTGTTTAGGTATGCATGTCTGCCTTTAAATCAAATCAAATCAAATGTATTTATATCTTACATCAGCTGATATATCAAAGTGTTGCACAGACACCCAGCCTAAAACCCCAAACAGCAAGCAATGCAGGAGTAGAAGCACGGTAGCTAGGAAAAACTCCCTAGAAAGGCCAAAACCTAGGAAGAAACCAAGAGAGGAACCAGGCTATGTGGGGTGGCCAGTCCTCTTCTGGCTGTGCCGGGTGGAGATTATAACAGAACATGGCCAAGATGTTCAAATGTTCATAAATGACCAGCATGGTCAAATAATAATAATCACAGTTGGCTTTTCATAGCCAATCATTAAGAGTATCTCTACCACTCCTGCTGTCTCTAGAGAGTTGAAAACAGCAGGTCTGGGACAGGTAGCACGTCCGGTGAACAGATCAGGGTTCCTTAGCCGCAGGCAGAACAGTTGAAACTGGAGCAGCAGTATGCATGTGTATGCATGTGTGGGCTGCATGTGAGGAAAGATAGGTCGGCACCTGATTTTGTGTGTGTGTTTTTGGTTTACTATCCTTGTGGGGACCAGAAGTCCTCACAAGTATAGTAAAACAAGGAACATTTTGACAAATGAGGATTTTCCGCAGGTCCCCACAAGGAAAAGGTCTATTTTAGGCTTAGGGGTTAGGTTTAGGGTTAGGGTTACAATTAGAGTTAGGTTTAGGGTTAGGTGTTTGGGGTGGGAATCAATTGTTTTGTCCCCACAAGGATAGTAAAACAAACGTGTGTGCGTGCGTGCGTGTGTGTGTTATCATATATGTGTGTGTGTGAGTGTGTAAATAAACACCCCCCAGATCCTTTAATCACCATGCCGATGAGAATCCATGCTGTCCTGTCCTTCAAGTGGAACATCACGGCAGCACTTCATCAACAGCTAATTAATAGGGCCCCTGGTAAGCATGTCTACATTCCAGGTTGGAGGGAAAACTGTCACATTCTATTTAGTTTTTCAATAAGACACCCGTGGTGCGAGAAATGGAGGTCACACACACTAACACACAACACACACACACATACAGGGACACACATACAGTGCGCATGCACACAGACACAAAGACACACCAACGATACAGTCTTTCCCACAACAAAACTTTTTGATCTGTCTGTGTGTATACAGTTACTGTATTTCCTCTGTAAGGAAAGTGTTTGAATAAATCCATGTTAGATTGGCTGGCTTGATGAGTTGAAAGAGCTCTGATTCTGCTCAGCGAGAGTGTGATGAAAGCTACAGTAGGTCTACAGGATTAACAGAGGTCCATCTGGACTCTGAAATGACTCCACTCGACAGTGGCTAACAAAACACAACTCTGATGGACGTCTTATTCTGGGGCATTTAAAAAAAAACTAATTTCGTTAGCCCTTTCACAATATTCCCCCTGAAGAGAGGGATCTGTGGCTCAGCAGCTCACTGTAATGTCCAATCAATAGGAGGCAGTGGAAACAGAGTGATGGATGAGCCTGTGTTATAGTGGTTGGGCTCTAGCAGGCAGGGACAATCCTAGACAGACCCTTCCTGGGTTCAAATAGTTTCTGTTTTCTTGAAAATACTTTTGAATTTTTTTAATTGGCCCTAACTGGAGTGCCCGGAGTGCCAAATGGGTGGGGTTTGTACTTTTGGAACTAATCCATTGGTTCCATTGCGCCAAGAAAGCTGTATCAGGTGCAGCTTTGATACGTTTCAAGTACTTGAAAGTAAACAAATACTATTTCAACCCAGGTTTGAAGCCTATGCTTGTCCTCACCCGTCACACATACGTGAGAGAAGATGAAGGTTGTTGGATGAGGGGTGGTTGAAAGGGGACCCTGTCTTAACAGGTGTAGCAGAGTTTGTCATTTGTCAATCAGAAACTGTAGCAGAGGGAGGAGGTCCAGTATTAGTGCACCACAGCAGAGGGAGGGGGGTCCAGTGTTAGAGCACTATAGCAGAGGGAGGGGGTCCAGTATTAGAGCACTATAGCAGAGGGAGGGGGTCCAGTATTAGAGCACTATAGCAGAGGGAGGGGGTCCAGTGTTAGAGCACTGTAGCAGAGGGAGGAGGTCCAGTATTAGTGCACTGTAGCAGAGGGAGGAGGTCCAGTATTAGTGCACTATAGCAGAGGGAGGAGGTCCAGTATTAGTGCACTGTAGCAGAGGGAGGAGGTCCAGTATTAGTGCACTGTAGCAGAGGGAGGAGGTCCAGTATTAGTGCACTGTAGCAGAGGGAGGAGGTCCAGTATTAGTGCACTATAGCAGAGGGAGGAGGTCCAGTATTAGTGCACTGTAGCAGAGGGAGGAGGCCCAGTATTAGTGCACTGTAGCAGAGGGAGGAGGCCCAGTATTAGTGCACTATAGCAGAGGGAGGAGGTCCAGTATTAGTGCACTGTAGCAGAGGGAGGAGGCCCAGTATTAGTGCACTGTAGCAGAGGGAGGAGGCCCAGTATTAGTGCACTATAGCAGAGGGAGGAGGCCCAGTATTAGTGCACTATAGCAGAGGGAGGGGGTCCAGTGTTAGTGCACTATAGCAGAGGGAGGAGGTCCAGTATTAGTACACTATAGCCGAGGGAGGGGATTCAGTATTAGTCCACTATAGCAGAGGGAGGGGGTCCAGTATTTGTCTACGACAGCAGAGGGAGGGGGTCCAGTATTAGTCCACTATAGCAGAGGGAGGGGGTCCAGTAATAGTCCACTATAGCAGAGGGAGGGGGTTCAGTATTAGTCCACTATAGCAGAGGGAGGGGGTCCAGTATTAGTCCACTATAGCAGAGGGAGGGGGTCCAGTATTAGTACACTATAGCAGGGGAGGGGGTCCAGTATTAGTCCACTATAGCAGGGGAGGGGGTCCAGTAATAGTCCACTATAGCAGAGGGAGGGGGTCCAGTATTAGTACACTATTACAGAGGGAGGGGGTCCAGTATTAGTACACTACAGCAGAGGGAGGGGGTCCAGTATTAGTACACTATAGCAGAGGGAGGGGGTCCAGTATTAGTGCACTATAGCAGAGGGAGGGGGTCCAGTATTAGTCCACTATAGCAGAGGGAGGGGGTCCAGTATTAGTCCACTATAGCAGAGGGAGGGGGTCCAGTAATAGTCCACTATAGCAGAGGGAGGGGGTCCAGTATTAGTACACTATTGCAGAGGGAGGGGGTCCAGTATTAGTACACTACAGCAGAGGGAGGGGGTCCAGTATTAGTCCACTATAGCAGAGGGAGGGGGTCCAGTATTAGTGCACTATAGCAGAGGGAGGGGGTCCAGTATTAGTCCACTATAGCAGAGGGAGGGGGTCCAGTATTAGTGCACTATAGCAGAGGGAGGGGGTCCAGTATTAGTGCACTATAGCAAAGGGAGGGGTCCAGTATTTGTGCACAATAGCAGAGGGAGCGGTCCAGTATTAGTGCACTGTAGCAGATGGAGTAGGTCCAGTATTAGTGCACTATAGCAGAGGGAGGGGGTCCAGTATTAGTACACTATAGCAGAGGGAGGGGGTTCAGTATTAGTCCACTATAGCAGAGGGAGGGGGTCCAGTATTAGTCCACTATAGCAGAGGGAGGGGGTCCAGTATTTGTCTACGACAGCAGAGGGAGGGGGTCCAGTATTAGTCCACTATAGCAGAGGGAGGGGGTTCAGTATTAGTCCACTATAGCAGAGGGAGGGGGTCCAGTATTAGTCCACTATAGCAGAGGGAGGGGGTCCAGTATTAGTACACTATAGCAGGGGAGGGGGTCCAGTATTAGTCCACTATAGCAGAGGGAGGGGGTCCAGTAATAGTCCACTATAGTAGAGGGAGGGGGTCCAGTATTAGTACACTATAGCAGAGGGAGGGGGTCCAGTATTAGTCCACTATAGCAGAGGGAGGGGGTCCAGTATTAGTGCACTATAGCAGAGGGGGGGGGTCCAGTATTAGTGCACTATAGCAGATGGAGGGGGTCCAGTATTAGGGCACTATAGCAGAGGGAAGGGGACCAATAGTAAAGGTTTGAGGGTGATGTTTATAGAAACAAATGTGCTCTCAAGAGTGGTTGTTCAGTCTTCTTTTTATTTGTTGACCTCACATAGAAGAGGACTATACAGCGATGCCTTGCAGCCATAATGCAGAGGAACTTATTATTGTGTGGGTACAGTAGGTCAGAAAGATACAGAGAGAAAATAGAGATTGTGGAAGAAACTTGGTGACCTGTAACATTTGACATCCCCACTGCAGAAGAAACTATGAACTTTGAAACAATTGCCTAAATTCAAACCTCCTGTATGCCTTGTTTGAGTTGGTATAGTCCTGCAAGCCTTGTTTGATCTGGTATAGTCCTGCAAGCCTTGTTTGATCTGGTATAGTCCTGCAAGCCTTGTTTGATCTGGTATAGTCCTATATGCCTTGTTTGATCTGGTATAGTCCTATATGCCTTGTTTGATCTGGTATAGTCCTATATGCCTTTTTTGATTTGCTATATTCCTATATGCCTTGTTTGATTTGCTACAGTCCTATATGCCTTGTTTGATCTGCTATAGTCCTATATGCCTCGTTTGATCTGCTATAATCCTATATGCCTTGTTTGATCTGCTATAGTCTTATATGCCTTGTTTGATTTGCTATAGTCCTATATGCCTTGTTTGATCTGCTATAGTCCTATATGCCTTGTTTGATTTGCTATAGTCCTATATGCCTCGTTTGATCTGCTATAGTCCTATATGCCTTGTTTGATTTGCTATAGTCCTATATGCCTTGTTTGTTTAGCTATAGTCCTATATGCCTTGTTTGATCTGCGATAGTCCTATATGCCTTGTTTGATCTGGTATAGTCCTATATGCCTTATTTGATCTGGTATAGTCCTATATGCCTTGTTTGATCTGGTATAGTCCTATATGCCTTGTTTGATCTGGTATAGTCCTATATGCCTTTTTTGATTTGCTATATTCCTATATGCATTGTTTGATCTGCTATAGTCCTATATGCCTTGTTTGATTTGCTATAGTCCTATATGCCTTGTTTGATCTGCTATAGTCCTATATGCCTTGTTTGATTTGCTATAGTCCTATATGCCTTGTTTGATTTGCTATAGTCCTATATGCCTTGTTTGATTTGCTATAGTCCTATATGCCTTGTTTGATCTGGTATAGTCCTGCATGCCTTGTTTGATCTACTATAGTCCTATATGTCATGTTTGATCTGCTATAGTCCTGCATGCCTTGTTTGATCTACTATAGTCTTGTATGTCATGTTTGATCTGATATAGTCTTGTATGTCATGTTTGATCTTATATAGTCCTGTATGTCATGTTTGATCTGATATAGTCTTGTATGTCATGTTTGATCTGATATAGTCTTGTATGCCATGCTTGATCTGATATAGTCTTGTATGCCATGCTTGATCTGATATAGTCCTGTTACTGTCACCACTGATAAATCCACCATAATTGAGAATTTCAATAAGCATTTTTCTACGGCTGGCCATGCTTTCCACCTGGCTACTCCTACCCCGGTCAACAGCACTGCACCCCCAACAGCAACTCGCCCAAGCATTCCCCATTTCTCCTTCTCCCAAATCCGTTCAGCTGATGTTCTGAAAGAGCTGCAAAATCTGGACCCCTACAAATCAGCCGGGCTAGACAATCTGGACCCTTTCTTTCTAAAAATGATCTGCCGAAATTGTTGCCACCCCTATTACTAGCCTGTTCAACCTCTCTTTCGTGTCGTCTGAGATTCCCAAAGATTGGAAAGCAGCTGCGGTCATCCCCCTCTTCAAAGGGTGGGACACTCTTGACCCAAACTGCTACAGACTTATATCTATCCTACCATGCCTTTCTAAGGTCTTCGAAAGCCAAGTCAACAAACAGATTACCGACCATTTAGAATCTCACCATACCTTCTCTGCTATGCAATCAGGTTTCAGAGCTGGTCATGGGTGCACCTCAGCCACGCTCAAGGTCCTAAACGATATCTTAACCGCCATCGATAAGAAACATTACTGTGCAGCCGTATTCATTGATCTGGCCAAGGCTTTCGACTCTGTCAATCACCACATCCTCATCGGCAGACTCGACAGCCTTGGTTTCTCAAATGATTGCCTCGCCTGGTTCACCAACTACTTCTCTGATAGAGTTCAGTGTGTCAAATCGGAGGGTCTGCTGTCCGGACCTCTGGCAGTCTCTATGGGGGTGCCACAGGGTTCAATTCTTGGACCGACTCTCTTCTCTGTATACATCAATGAGGTCGCTCTTGCTGCTGGTGAGTCTCTGATCCACCTCTACGCAGACGACACCATTCTGTATACTTCTGGACCTTCTTTGGACACTGTGTTAACAACCCTCCAGGCAAGCTTCAATGCCATACAACTCTCCTTCCGTGGCCTCCAATTGCTCTTAAATACAAGTAAAACTAAACGCATGCTCTTCAACCGATCGCTACCTGCACCTACCCGCCTGTCCAACATCACTACTCTGGACGGCTCTGACTTAGAATACGTGGACAACTACAAATACTTAGGTGTCTGGTTAGACTGTAAACTCTCCTTCCAGACCCATATCAAACATCTCCAATCCAAAGTTAAATCTAGAATTGGCTTCCTATTTCGCAACAAAGCCTCTTTCACTCATGCTGCCAAACATACCCTTGTAAAACAGACCATCCTACCAATCCTCGCCTTTGGCGATGTCATTTACAAAATAGCCTCCAATACCCTACTCAACAAATTGGATGCAGTCTATCACAGTGCAATCCGTTTTGTCACCAAAGCCCCATATACTACCCACCATTGCGACCTGTACGCTCTCGTTGGCTGGCCCTCGCTTCATACTCGTCGCCAAACCCACTGGCTCCATGTCATCTACAAGACCCTGCTAGGTAATGTCCCCCCTTATCTCAGCTCGCTGGTCACCATAGCATCTCCCACCTGTAGCACACGCTCCAGCAGGTATATCTCTCTAGTCACCCCCAAAACCAATTCTTTCTTTGGCCGCCTCTCCTTCCAGTTCTCTGCTGCCAATGACTGGAACGAACTACAAAAATCTCTGAAACTGGGAACACTTATCTCCCTCACTAGCTTTAAGCACCAACTGTCAGAGCAGCTCACAGATTACTGCACCTGTACATAGCCCACCTATAATTTAGCCCAAACAACTACCTCTTTCCCAACTGTATTTAATGTATTTATTTATTTTGCTCCTTTGCACCCCATTATTTTTATTTCTACTTTGCACATTCTTCCATTGCAAAACTACCATTCCAGTGTTTTACTTGCTATATTGTATTTACTTTGCCACCATGGCCTTTTTTTTCTTTACCTCCCTTCTCACCTCATTTGCTCACATTGTATATAGACTTGTTTATACTGTATTATTGACTGTATGTTTGTTTTACTCCATGTGTAACTCTGTGTCATTGTATCTGTCGAACTGCTTTGCTTTATCTTGGCCAGGTCGCAATTGTAAATGAGAACTTGTTCTCAACTTGCTTACCTGGTTAAATAAAGGTGAAATAAAAAAAAAATTAAAAAAAATGTCATGTTTGATCTGATATAGTCTTGTATGCCATGCTTGATCTGCTATAGTGCTGTTGCTTCAGGTTCTAAGCAGTAAAGCTGTGTGGATGCATATTTACCTTCAGGCTGACCTGACAACAAGCCCCGGTTCCCACACACAGCCCCTTCCCCCCACAGGGAGACAAGGGGAAAGACTTTAATTACACACTGAGGGTAAGTTCAACAGCAATTAGTCTGCAGTGAAAATAACTGACCCATACACTCAGCTAGCCAGACTTGAGTTGAAATAGGCCTACTATTTTGTTTGTCTTTCTAATCGTTTGAGTGTTAGTTTGATTTAGTCTGCCTGCAGTGCCAGATGCATGTGGTTCACACATTTTGGACTGTTTCATTGGTTCTATATTGTGCCAGGCAAGTGCAGTTGACAGAAAACAAATACCTCTACTGGCTTATCTAGGAAATAGCTATGAAACTTGACTATGTGAACCGCTTGGAAAAACACTGAAAGAAAAAAGAGTTGAAATACAAGACTACAAGAGAGGAAAAAGACAGAGACATACAGCAGACAAGTAATATATACGAGACACAGACAGATTCCCCAAAGGAAAGATTATACCCATTTACTTCTCCTTGGCATGCAGAATGAGAAGGGAAATGATAGCCCAGAGAGGTTGTTTTAACATTAAACACCACACCGTCACAGAGAGAGAAATATGTGGCATGCCTAATTAGATTACATTGTTGTTGTTTTTGCTGTGGGTTATGAAATCCATCCTGTCTTTCTAGGAGAGATTATGGAGTGCCTCTGTCACAGCTCCTGAAAGGAGAGATAAGGCTATAGAAGACAGATTGCTCCCTCTGCAGAGAGAGAGAGAGAGAGAGAGAGAGAGAGAGAGAGAGAGAGAGAGAGAGAGAGAGAGAGAGAGAGAGAGAGAGAGATTATGCTTATTCATTTTATCTTGTGTCCTTTAACTATTTGTACATTGTATATATATATATAATATGACATTTGTAATGTCTTTACTGTTTTGAAACTTCTGTATGTGTAATGTTTACTGTTAATTTTTGTTGTTTTTCACTTTATATATTCACTTTGTATGTTGTCTACCTCACTTGCTTTGGCAATGTTAACACATGTTTCCCATGCCAATAAAGCCCTTGAATTGAATTGAATTGAGAGAGAGAGAGAGAGAGAGAGAGAGAGAGAGAGAGAGAGAGAGAGAGAGAGAGAGAGAGAGAGAGAGAGAGAGAGAGAGAGAGAGAGAGAGAGAGAGAGAGAGAGAGAGAGAGAGAGAGAGAGAGAGAGAGAGTCCTGTGTGTGTGTGAGCGTTCACGCGCGCCACAATGTCTCCATTGCCCCACGCCACGTTTCATATTTCTTGTAATGAGACACAGCAGAACCCAAAGAAAGAAAACTCCCGTTAGAGCGGATCTGGGTCGGATCAGGCCGGGGTTTTGGACGGGACAAAGACTAGGTTCCCTTCCCACTGTGAGGGGGGGGGTTGATGCATATTTACATTCAAACGGGCTGACCTGACAACAAGCCCCGGTTCCCACACACAGCCCCTTCCCCCCACAGGGAGACAAGGGGAAATACTTTAATTATACACTGAGGGTAAGTTCAACAGCAATTAGTCTGCTGTGAGACCAGACAGAACCAATGCAGCTGAACCAAATCCCTTTTATTGTCAAATGTCCAGACATTAGGGTGTTATTAACTAAGTCTATAGGTTCTTTCTGGGGGTTAAAGTATGTGATTTTGTATTGGGAAAGAGATTCTGAAAAGTTGATTTAATAGACCCAAATTGCCAGCGCTTTGCTTGTATGCCCCATGTACTCCAACCCATTCTCATATACAGACAAATGTGCTCCCTCCCATCCTGCTCAGAGTGTGTGTCTGCATGTGCATCCTTCTATGTGCATCTGTGTGTGTCCCCGAGTGGGCATGGTTGCGTGGGAATCCAGCTGAATGAGTCTGTGTGTTTGGTCAGTGGCGTCAGCGCAGTCTCTTATTAGCTGGTTGAGTCAGCCCATGGAGAGGCCTGGTTTCATTTATAGTCCCTGAAGTGTTTGAATAGGAGAGGTGAGGTGTAGAAGTGTCTGAAGTTGCCACTCCTCAGCAGGCTGCCTATGCAATGTGTGTGTTTGTGCATTTCAGCTTGTAAATCTTGGTGGGGCAAAAAAAAAAGTGGATAGTAACCGAAAGGTTGCTGGATCTAATTCCCGAGCTGACAAGGTAAAAATCTGTTGTTCTGCCTCTGAACA
Organism: Oncorhynchus nerka; assembly: GCF_034236695.1. Taxonomy (NCBI): domain Eukaryota; kingdom Metazoa; phylum Chordata; class Actinopteri; order Salmoniformes; family Salmonidae; genus Oncorhynchus; species Oncorhynchus nerka. The sequence continues at coordinate 68,462,665 of NC_088417.1, forward strand.
AGACAGTTAACCCACTGTTCCCTGTAGGCCGTCATTGAAAATAAGAATTTGTTCTTAGCTGACTTGCCTAGTTAAAAAAAGTAAAATATTAAGACAATGAGCAAGCTAGGACAGATGTAAGGTATGTCAATAGAACTATTTAAAATGTACAGTGACAGATTTCAGAACATGGGCTATTCTTACAGTGCTCTCCCTGGTACACCAAGTTAGAACTGTAGGATAAATAAAGGGGGCATATAAGCAGACAATGAAAATGTCACACCCTGATCTGTTTCACCTGTCCTTGCGATTGTCTCCACCCCCTCCAGGTTTTGCTTTATCCCTGTGTTTCCTGTTTCCTGTCTCTATGCATGCCAGTTCGTCGTATGTTTGTAAGTCAACCCGTGTGTTTTTTTCCAGTACTACTTTTTCTCTTCTCTTTGCTAGTCCTCCCGGTTTTAACCCTTGCCTGTTTTCTGGACTCCATTCCCGCCTGCCTGACCATTCTGGCTGCCCTGACCTCGAGCATGCCTGCCCTTCGGTACCTACTGGCCTCTGAACTGATTTTGACCTTTTGCCTGTATACGACCATTCTCTTGCCTACCCCTTTTTGGATTAATAAACATCTAAGACTCCAACCATCTGCATCTGGGTCTTGCCTTGTGCCCTTATAGAAAGCTCTATATTCAATGATTACATTTCTCTAAAACAGGTTATAGGCTACAGTAGAACAGTCAGAACAGTAGGCTAAATTAAGAGGGGTAAACAGACAATTATTAGGGTGAGGCACATGGGCTACTAACATCTTACTACACAACATACACTTAGTGTTACTTCCTTAGCTACAGTATACATATCTCCCTGGCATATTACATTATTTATGAAGCAGCATACAATACATTTTTGGACTCACAATGTTGTGCTGGCTCACTTGAACAGGAAGGTGGCGCGGCGGCTCCAAATCGTGCTTCATTGACAGCATGGCCAATGTTGAATATTTATCATTTTAAACTTGGAAAATAGCCCCTTAATCCCAGATTTGGGACCACACAACCACTGTCACTGATTCCTTCCAAACTACTCGTTGAATTTGTGATTTCAAACTTGTTGTGTAATGTTTATGTCCAATGGCTGATGAGCATCGATATGTTTTCTCTATAATTTCTCTTCATTATTTCTCTTCATATGACAAGGATTTAAAAGGATTTGCCATTAGATTGTCGACTTGATTCATGATGATGACTGCTAACTAAGATTCTGAAAGTATGACGTTGACGTGATCATTCCAATCAAAGCTACCGTAGATATAACGTGATTTGACGTCATTTTATCTGTGGCCAATGACCTTGAGCCTTCTTGGATGGGCACTTCTATGGCAGCAGCCAATGTCTGCTCTTACACTTGGCAGTGACAAAGTCCCCATGAGTGAGAGAACACTGAGCCCATCTCAGCGCAATGCTCCGTATTTTCTGCTGGCTTGCCTCACCACCACAGAAGAGGCTGAAACACCTGTATTTTGGACCTGCCTGACTCAAGACAACAAAAACGAGACCAAGTTTGTATGCGGCTTTATTAACTCAATGAGATATATTATTTTTTACATTGTTTGAAAACTGATATGTGATACGTATTAATGCCAAAATAACATGAAAAACAGGCAATCCTCAGCCCTCATATAAAAAACAGGTGGGGCTCACCTAAATGACGGGCCGCCACTGATTTCCCTAGACAGAGTGATGCTGAATATAGAAAATGGCTCAACTTACCTCACTCTCCACTATAAAATCTTAACTAGCTTAGTTTTTCCACTACCCTATTGCGAATGCATCATTAATATTCCGTATTCAAATTATTTTATTGTTCATCTTATGGCTCACTCAGTATTATGAGCCAAATTATCATCAGAAAGGTGTTTGCTTGCCTTCCCCAAGGCTGCCCAGGGGCACCATGGTTTCTGGATATCATAAAGTGTCTCATTAACATAGGGTAAACAGCTCTAAAATCAATAGCCACATTCCCCTACACTGAGACACTAACTCAGGAGAGGAGGGGGAAATAAAATGGAGAAAATCAATGCACCCCTTTTTTTATGGAGCCAACATTCACAGTGATGAGGAGAGATAGAAATATGGCCAGGGATATGCTGGAAATCGCTCAATATTTGCACAAGATTCATGTCTAATTAAATGTGGTCTATTAAATCGAGACTTAATTTACTCAAACAAAACATTTTAATAAAGGCGGCCGGAGCGCATCAGATATGGACCAATTCAACTTTGACATTGGGAGCTCCTTAATCATTACACATTGCTGGTGTAGCGACCTCTGATGGGAGGGAGGGAGGGAGATCGATTGCCTGTATATTAGCTCAACTTCATCAGAGGTATTTCAAATGGTATTACTTTGGCTTGCCCCAAAAAGCGTGGTTTTGAGATCTATAATAATTAGATATTAAAATGACCATTGACCTATTATTACTATTTTGATAGCCCTCTCCCTGTGTGTGTGTGTGTGTGTGTGTGTGTGTGTGTGTGTGTGTGTGTGTGTGTGTGTGTGTGTGTGTGTGTGTGTTTCTGTAAATAAATATAATAAAGTGTGTGCTGTGCAGTGTGATCTAATATCATTCTATTATGATGCGTCCCAGGCAGCTGTCTCTGTCTCCATGGCTGACAGGGGTGTTTTCTAATCTGACAGTTAATCTGTCACCAAGACAGTGTGACAAACGACAGCTAGTGACACTGTGACACCCCTTCCACCACCTCCCAGCCTTTGCTTTAATCACTCACTATATAATACACAATTTAATAAAGCCTGTGTGTTATTACACAGAGGTACAGTTTAAGCATGATGTGTTTTTCATTCTGATAATTACAGTATTCAGCACTTTGTTTTGTTAGTTGAAATCAAATTAATTTAGTATTAAATGTGATTACCAGGATCTCAGGTCATATAGCAATAGAGTATTCTCCAGGGAGAGAAAGGGGGAGAGAGTGAGGGAGGGAGGGAGGGAGGGGAGGGAGGGAGGGAGGGAGGGAGGGAGGGAGGGAGGGAGGGAGTGAGGGAGGGTATATCAGCTCAATCACAGGGTCTTTTATGAGAGAGTGAAATGTTTACTGTAAATTTTTATTGTTTATTTCACTTTTGTTTATTATCTTACTTCACTTGCTTTAACAATGTTAACGTATGTTTCCCATGCCAATGAAGCCCTTGCATTGAATTGAGAGAGAGAGAGAGAGAGAGAGAGAGAGAGAGAGAGAGAGAGAGAGAGAGAGAGAGAGAGAGAGAGAGAGAGAGAGAGAGAGAGAGAGAGAGAGAGAGAGAGAGAGAGAGAGAGAGAGAGAGAGAGAGAGAGAGAGAGCTCTCACCATGCCCTTAATTGTGTTAACTGAGGTGCTTTACAAAATAACTCAACAATTGTAGACATTTTCCACTTGGCAGTTGAACCTGATGCATTATTAAACCAGACATATTAAGGTCTATTTTCATGTCACCCCTCAACCTGTCATGCTTAGCTTATAGAGTATGTGGAAAACCAAGTATCTCTCCATTGCCTTACAAGTGATGACTCAGACTCCACAGATCAAACAGTCGTAATGACACGGCACTCAAGTGGCCACTTGTAAACAGGCCATATAGACGTCCTCTGGGAGAGGAGGGCAATACAATATCGGACACCATACGTTTAAAGTCTAAAGTGTCTCCATAGTGTTGTTTCCACCTTCCCGCTCTACTTTAGGTTTTATTGCCAGCCGAGCCGCAGAGAAAATGAGGCAAGTTAAATCCATCAGTTCATTTATCAAGAGGCCACAACGTGGGCTTGGTGCACTGGGTTCTCTCTCTCTCTCTCTCTTTTCTCTTCCTCTCTTCTGCTCCCTCTCTCCATTTCTCTGTTGAAAGTGCTACTCATATCTGCTTGTAAGGGTATATTATTCTCCACATAAACAGCGATGTTACTGTATTGAGACAAGCCTGAATAAAGGCTAACAGGGAGAATAGTTACAGCAATGCTGTCGGACAAGTTGACATTCCTCTTCATGGTGCATTACAAGAAAGGTTACATGCAGTTTATACTGTTTCACAGTGTTTATACAGTGTTTCACAGTGTTTTTAAACTGTTTCACAGTGTTTATACTGTTTCACAGTGTTTATACAGTGTTTCACAGTGTTTTTATACTGTTTCACAGTGTTTATACTGTTTCACAGTGTTTTTAAACTGTTTCACAGTTTTTTAAAACTGTTTCACAGTGTTTATACTGTTTCACAGTGTTTATACTGTTTCACAGTGTTTTAAAACTGTTTCACAGTGTTTATATTGTTTCACAGTGTTTATACTATTTCACAGTGTTTATACTGTTTCACCGTGTTTTTACACTGTTTCACAGTGTTTATATCGTTTCACAGTGTTTATACTATTTCACCGTGTTTTTACACTGTTTCACAGTGTTTATATTGTTTCACAGTGTTTTTATACTGTTTCACAGTGTTTATACTGTTTCACAGTGTTTATATTGTTTCACAGTGTTTATATACTGTTTCACAGTTTTTATACTGTTTCAGAGTGTTTATATTGTTTCACAGTGTTTATACTGTTTCACAGTGTTTATACTGTTTCACAGTGTTTATACTGTTTCAGAGTGTTTATATTGTTTCACAGTGTTTATATTGTTTCACAGTGTTTATACTGTTTCACAGTGTTTATATACTGTTTCACAGTTCTTCTACTGTTTCACAGTGTTTATACTGTTTGACAGTGTTTATACTGTTTCAGTATTTACACTGTTTCACAGTGTTTATACTGTTTCACAGTGTTTATATACTGTTTCATAGTTCTTCTACTGTTTGACAGTGTTTATACTGTTTGACAGTGTTTATACTGTTTCACAGTGTTTATACTGTTTCAGAGTGTTTATACTGTTTGACAGTGTTTACACTGTTTCACAGTGTTTATACTGTTTCACAGTGTTTATACTGTTTGACAGTGTTTGTACTGTTTGCCAATGTTTATACTGTTTCACAGTGTTTTACACTGTTTCACAGTGTTTTATACTGTTTCAGAGTGTTTATACTGTTTCAGTATTTATACTGTTTCACAGTGTTTTATACTGTTTCAGAGTGTTTATACTGTTTCAGTATTTATATTGTTTCACAGTGTTTATACTGTTTCACAGTGTTTTACACTGTTTCACAGTGTTTATATACTGTTTCAGAGTGTTTATACTGTTTCACAGTTCTTCTACTGTTTCACAGTGTTTATATACTGTTTCACAGTGTTTATATACTGTTTCACAGTGTTTATATACTGTTTCACAGTGTTTATATTGTTTCCGTGTTTATACTGTTTCACAGTGTTTACACTGTTTCACAGTGTTTATATACTGTTTCACAGTGTTTATATACTGTTTCACAGTGTTTATATTGTTTCCGTGTTTATACTGTTTCACAGTGTGTATACTGTTTCACAGTGTTTATATACTGTTTCACAGTGTTTATACTGTTTCACAGTGTTTATACTGTTTGACAGTGTTTACACTGTTTCAGTATTTACACTGTTTCACAGTGTTTATATACTGTTTCACAGTGTTTATATTGTTTCCGTGTTTATACTGTTTCACAGTGTTTACACTGTTTCACAGTGTTTATATACTGTTTCACAGTGTTTATATTGTTTCCGTGTTTATACTGTTTCACAGTGTGTATACTGTTTCACAGTGTTTATATACTGTTTCACAGTGTTTATATACTGTTTCACAGTGTTTATACTGTTTCACAGTGTTTATACTGTTTCACAGTGTTTATACTGTTTGACAGTGTTTACACTGTTTCACAGTGTTTATATACTGTTTCACAGTGTTTATATACTGTTTCACAGTGTTTATATACTGTTTCACAGTGTTTATATACTGTTTCACAGTGTTTATACTGTTTGACAGTGTTTACACTGTTTCACAGTGTTTATATACTGTTTCACAGTGTTTATACTGTTTCCGTGTTTATACTGTTTCACAGTGTGTATACTGTTTCTGTCACGTTCTGACCTTTATTTCCTTTGTTTTGTATTTATTTAGTATGGTCAGGGCGTGAGTTGGGTGGGCAGTCTATGTTTGTTTTTCTAGGTTTTGGGTATTTCTATGTTTCGGCCTAGTATGGTTCTCAATCAGAGGCAGGTGTCATTAGTTGTCTCTGATTGAGAATCATACTTAGGTAGCCTGGGTTTCACTGTGTGATTGTTCCTGTCTCTGTGTTTTGCACCAGATAGGGCTGTTTTTGGTTTTCCACGTTTATTGTTTTGTAGTGTTCGTGTTTATCTTTGTTTATTAAACATGAATCAATATAATCACGCTGCGTTTTGGTCCGCCTCTACTTCACCCCAAGAGAACCGTTACAGAATCACCCACCACAACAGGACCAAGCGGCGTGGTAACGGGCAACAGCAGCGAAAAGAGAATATGGACTATACTACTTGGGAGGAAATAGACAGGTGGGCGGTCGACCCAGGGAGAGTGCCGGAGCCCGCCTGGGAGTCAATGGAGCAATGCGCGGAAGGTTACATGAGAATGAGGTTGGCGAAGCAAGCACGGCGGCGCGGACGGAAGCCCGAGAGTCAGCCCCAAGAATTTCTTGGGGGGGCACAGGGGGAGTGTGGCAGAGTCAGGAGTCAGACCTAAGCCAACTCCCCCCGTTTATCGTGAGGCGCCAAGGAGGAGCTCAGAACCAGAGCTGGTGTTGGAGGTGAGCGAAGCAGAGACTGTGAAGGAGTTAATGGGGGAAATTGGAGGAGAGAGATATGAGGGAGTTGCTGGTTTGGTGCATGAGGCACGACATTCGCCCGACGGAGCGTGTCAGGGATTTAATGGCACCTGGGTCAGCTCTCCATACTCATCCTGAGGTGCGTGCTAGGGGTCTGGTGAAGACTGTGCCAGCCTCACGCACCAGGCCTCCTGTGCATCTCACTAGCCTTGCACGTCCTGTGCCATCTCAGCACTACAGTGCTCCTAGCAGTGCTAACCGTGGCGGGCGTGGTGCTGGTCAGGCACCGTGTTATGCGGTGGTTCGCACAGTGTCCCCAGTACGCGTGCTTAGCCTGGTGCGCTACATCCCAGCTTCCCACATCTGCCGGGCTAGGGTGAAGGTCCAGCCAGGGCGGTTGGTGCCAGCCCTGCTCTCAAGATTTCCAGTACGCCTGCACGGTCCGGTCTATCCGTCACCACCTCCACGCACCAGCCCTCCGGTGGCAGCCCCCCGCACCAGGCTGTCTCTCCGGCTCATCCTTACAGGGGCTCCCGCCTGTCCAGCGCTGCCGGAGCCTTCCTCCTCTCCAGCGCAGCCGGAGTCTCCCGCCTGTCCAGCGCTGCCGGAGCCTTACTCCTCTCCAGCGCTGTCGGAGTCTCCCGCCTCTCCAGCGCTGCCGGAGCCTTCCTCCTCTCCGGCGCTGTCGGAGTCTCCCGCCTCTCCAGCGCAGCCGCCGGAGTCTCCCGCCTGTCCGGCGCTGCTGCCGGAGTCTCCCGCCTGTCCGGCGATGCTGCCGGAGTCTCCCGCCTGTCCGGCGCTGCTGCCGGAGTCTCCCGCCTGTCCGGCGCTGCTGCCGGAGTCTCCCGCCTGTTCGGCGCTGCTGCCGGAGCCCCTCCGCCCAGAGGCGCCAGAGCCCCTCAGCCCAGAGGCGCCAGAGCCCCCGCCCCTCTGTCCCGAGCTTCCGCCCCTTTGTCCCGAGCTTCCGCCCCTCTGTCCCGAGCTTCCGCCCCTCTGTCCCGAGCTGCCCCTTTGTCCATTGAGAAGAGTTGCCATGGTTAGGAAGCCACGGAGGCGGACAATGAGAAGGACTAAGACAATGGTGAAGTGGGGTCCGCGTCCCCCGCCAGAGCCGCCACCGCGGACAGACGCCCACCCAGACCCTCCCCTATAGGTTAAGGTTTTGCGGCCGGAGTCCGCACCTTTGGGGGGGGGGGTACTGTCACGTTCTGACCTTTATTTCCTTTGTTTTGTATTTATTTAGTATGGTCAGGGCGTGAGTTGGGTGGGCAGTCTATGTTTGTTTTTCTAGGTTTTGGGTATTTCTATGTTTCGGCCTAGTATGGTTCTCAATCAGAGGCAGGTGTCATTAGTTGTCTCTGATTGAGAATCATACTTAGGTAGCCTGGGTTTCACTGTGTGTTTGTGGGTGATTGTTCCTGAATCTGTGTTTTGCACCAGATAGGGCTGTTTTTGGTTTTCCACGTTTATTGTTTTGTAGTGTTTGTGTTTATCTTTGTTTATTAAACATGAATCAATATAATCACGCTGCGTTTTGGTCCGCCTCTACTTCACCCCAAGAGAACCGTTACAGTTTCACAGTATTTTTATACTGTTTCACAGTTTTTATATTGTTTCACAGTGTTTATACTGTTTCACAGTGTTTATACTGTTTCACAGTGTTTATACTGTTTCACAGTTTTTATACTGTTTCACAGTGTTTATACAGTTTCACAGTATTTTTATACTGTTTCACAGTGTTTATACTGTTTCACAGTGTTTATATTGTTTCACAGTGTTTATACTGTTTCACAGTGTTTATACTGTTTCAGAGTGTTTATACTGTTTCAGTATTTATACTGTTTCACAGTGTTTATACTGTTTCACAGTGTTTATACTGTTTCAGAGTGTTTATACTGTTTCAGTATTTATACTGTTTCACAGTGTTTTATACTGTTTCACGGTGTTTATACTGTTTCACAGTGTTTACACTGTTTCACAGTGTTTTTATACTGTTTCACAGTGTTTATACTGTTTCACGGTGTTTTTATACTGTTTCACAGTGTTTATACTGTTTCACAGTGTTTATCCTGTTTCACAGTGTTTATTCTGTTTCACAGTGTTTATACTGTTTTTGTGGGTGATTGTCCTTAGTGTCCTCGTTCCTGTCGCTGTGTTAGTTTACACAAGTATAGGCTGTTTCGGTTTTCGTTACGTTCTTTGTTTTGTAGTGTTTGTTATTGATTCGTGTTTTACGTTTGTTTATTAAACATGGATCGCAATCTACACGCTGCATTTTGGTCCGACTCTCCTTCACCACAAGAGAACCGTTACAGAATCACCCACCACAAACGGACCAAGCAGCGTGTCAACAGGCAGGAGCCAAAGGAGAAGCAACAAAGGCAGCAACAGCGGCGCAATGAGGATTGGACATGGGACGATATATTTAATGGCAAGGGTTGCTACACATGGGAGGAGATCCTGGCGGGAAGGGATCGCCTTCCATGGGAACAGGTGGAGGCAGCGAGGAGAGCAGAGGCAGCCGGAGAGAGGAGCCGGCGATATGAGGGAACACGGTTGGCAAGGAAGCCCGAGAGTCAGCCCCAAAAATGTCTTGGGGGGGGGGCTCACAGGGAGTAGGGCTACGCCAGGTAGGAGACCTGCGCAAACTCCCTGTGCTTACCGGGGGGCTAGAGAGACCGGGCAGGCACCGTGTTATGCAGTGGTGCGCATGGTGTCCCCAGTGCGGGTGCATAGCCTGGTGCGGTATATTCCAGCTCCTCGTATCGGCCGGGCTAGAGTGGGCATCGAGCCAGGTAAGGTTGGGCAGGCTCGGTGCTCAAGAGCTCCAGTGCGCCTGCACGGTCCGGTCTATCCAGTACCACCTCCACACCCCAGCCCTCTGGTAGCAGCTCCCCGCACCAGGCTTCCTGTGCGTGTCCTCGGTCTAGTACCACCAGTACCAGCACCACGCATCAGGCCTACAGTGCACCTCGCCTCTCCAGCGCTGTCGGAGCCTTTCTCCTCTCCTGCGCTGCTGGAGTCTCCCGCCTGTTCAGCGCAGCCAGAGCCTTCCTCCTCTACTGCGCTGCAGGAGTCTCCTGCCTGTTCAGCGCAGCCAGAGCTGCCAGCCTGCATGGAGCAGCCAGAGCTGCCAGTCTGCATGGAGCAGCCAGAGCTGTCAGTCTACATGGAGCAGCCAGAGCTGCCAGTCTGCATGGAGCAGCCAGAGCTGTCAGTCTGCATGAAGCAGCCAGAGCTGCCAGTCTGCATGAAGCAGCCAGAGATGTCAGTCTGCATGAAGCAGCCAGAGATGTCAGTCTGCATGGAGCAGCCAGAGCTGTCAGTCTGCACGGAGCTGTCAGTCTGCAAGGAGCTGTCAGTCTACATGGAGCAGCCAGAGCTGCCAGTCTGCAAGGAGCTGCCAGTCTGCAAGGAGCTGCCAGTCTGCAAGGAGCTGCCAGTCTGCACGGAGCAGCCAGAGCTGTCAGTCTGCATGAAGCAGCCAGAGATGTCAGTCTGCATGGAGCAGCCAGAGATGTCAGTCTGCATGAAGCAGCCAGAGCTGTCAGTCTGCATGGAGCAGCCAGAGCTGTCAGTCTGCAAGGAGCAGCCAGTCTGCAAGGAGCTGCCAGTCTGCAAGGAGCTGTCAGTCTGTAAGGAGCTGTCAGTCTGCAAGGAGCTGTCAGTCTGCAAGGAGCTGCCAGTCTGCACGGAGCCGCCAGAGCTGCCAGTCTGTAAGAAGCCGCCAGAGCTGTCAGCCTACATGGAGCAGCCAGAGCCACCAGTCAGCGTGGAGCAGCCAGAGCCGCCAGTCAGCATGGAGCAGCCAGATCTTTCAGTTTGCCAGGATCCGCCAGTCAGCCAGACTCTTCCAGATCTGCCAGTCTGCCAGACTCTTCCAGATCCGCCAGTCAGCCAGACTCTTCCAGATCTGCCAGTCAACCAGACTCTTCCAGATCCGCCAGTCAACCAGACTCTTCCAGATCTGCTAGTCAACCAGACTCTTCCAGATCTGCCAGTCAACCAGACTCTTCCAGATCTGCCAGTCAACCAGACTCTTCCAGATCTGCTAGTCAACCAGACTCTTCCAGATCTGCCAGTCAACCAGACTCTTCCAGATCCGCCAGTCAACCAGACTCTTCCAGATCCGCCAGTCAACCAGACTCTTCCAGATCCGCCAGTCACCCGGGATCTGCCAGAACTGCCAGTCGGCCAGGATCCGCCAGTCGGCCAGGATCCGCCAGTCAGCCAGGATCCGCCAGTCAGCCAGGATCCGCCAGTCAGCCAGGATCCGCCAGTCAGCCAGGATCTGCCAGTCAACCAGACTCTTCCAGATCCGCCAGTCAACGAGACTCTTCCAGATCCGCCAGTCACCCGGGATCTGCCAGAACTGCCAGTTGGCCAGGATCCACCAGTCAGCCAGGATCTGCCAGATCCGCCAGTCAGCCAGGATCCGCCAGTCAGTCAGGATCCGCCAGTCAGCCAGGATCTGCCAATCATCCAGGATCTGCCGAAACCACCAGCCAGCCAGGATCTGGTAGATCCATCAACCTGCCTGAGCTTCCTCTCACTCCTGAGCTTCCTCTCACTCCTGAGCTTCCTCTCACTCCTGAGCTTCCTCTCACTCCTGAGCTTCCTCTCACTCCTGAGCTTCCCCTCAGTCCCGAGCTATTTATATTGCGGGTATATATTGAAGATTCATTCCAGCATTGAATGTATGTCTTATTTACATGGTTTTCATGTATGACATTGAACAACACAGATTATGTTCAGAAAAGACGCCAAGAGTGTTTCCTGGGTGTGCTGTGAGTTTTACAGACCAGCAGCATAATCAAATGTCTTATACAACCATAAAAGATTCATGGCTAGTTCTACAGAAAATGGGATGATGAGAGTTTGCTCCTCCAGGATGATGTTACATTTTTACTGTACTACAGAGAGACACAATGGTATGTGTCTAGGTGACACAGAGTTGCAGGCAATGAGCCAATCAGAACGGATCCTCAGTACCATTTTATAGAAATGATGCAACCTAAGTTTAATTAACAAGCAGTGAAAAGAGGTCATAGGCAAGCACTTTTGAACTGTTTCAAGAGGTTAAATAAGAATGCTTTTGTAGCATCAGATTCTTCTTTTATCAGAGTGTGTTCTCCATCTCTGTCTTGGCGCAGCTCTGGGGTCATCCATATCGGGTATCTTCGTAATTCAGTTGTCAAACTCATTTAGGCAGATGGACGTGAGGCTCCAAGTTCCTGTCTGCACTGCAAGGGAGGCTATGGGACAAGGGGAGGGGATGGGTTTAGTAGACATCCAGTCATCTTCACGGGGAAAGCAAGGGCATCACTGTCCAATTGTCTGGAGAAGTAGTATAGAATAAAGCACAGTGTTACCCTGCACTGGCCTTGGCCAGTTTAGAGAACAGAGAGAAAGGGACAAGCTAGCCATGAATAAGACCCATACATTTTATACACAGAGATAAATACTTACCATTTATTCATATGAGTTGAAAAAAAAATGTTGCTAGGGGCAATTTTACTGCCTAGCTTGTCCTTTGTTGTTAACAGGCTATTTGGACGTTTTCCCCTTTTCTTCTACTGATCAGATACAGAAAAGGCCTCCCGTAGTGAATAGCTAGTAACTAAACCCCCCACTGACTGAACCCACCATTAAGATAAATTGACTATCTAGCGTCCATGACTTATGAACTATTTTTGATGGCTAATTAACTGGTGTAGGTCTAATAGGCATAGCTCTGTGTTTATCATTCCACCACCAGCAGACTGATTAACATATTAATCAACTGCCTAATTTGCATCTCAGTGCAGTGTCATCCCCCCAGCTTTTTGTCAAACAGTGGCTGTTTCTGTTATTGATTTGTGATCCTACCACACAAAGCTCTGAAAAGGAAACCGTTGGGAGAGATTGTAAAACACGATTTTCCTTTATCTGGAATCAAAACAAATGTGGAACGACTATGCAGTAGACTATTTCAGATAAAAGCCCTTTACAAAGCACCAATAAAACTTGAAACCAGACACATTTCAGTAGATCTGAAATGACCAACAGATAATAAAAGGACCAGAAAATGACACTCCTTAAATTGTGGAACTTTTATGTTTCAGTCTAGATATATATCAGCCTAGATGTATGGCCTTTGTCTTCTGAGGCCCAGAGTTAGACAGCTGCCTCCACATCTCTTCTCCCCTCCTCTCAAACTGCAAATCAACACAGCTGGAGATTACCCCTCCACCTACCAGAGCTCTGAAAGCTGCCCTGAGAGCTGGGAGTGAGGACACTAACACTGGGCCTGAGCCAGCTGACCTACAGGAGGCTGAGAGGCTGGGGAGGGGAGGCTGCTCTCTGGATCAGAGACGCAGGACTGTGTATGTGACCCCAGGGTTAACTCAAGGTTAAGAGACAACACTCCACAATGTTGTCGGGACTTCCTGGTTTTGCCAATACGCTACTTTCCCCTTGACCATCTGCGATCCCCATCTCGAAGACGATTGACCCAGCTGACCTCTAGAACGTGACTAGGGTGCAGCGATAGATACTGGCGATACAGTACAGTACAGAATGCTCTCAGTGCTGAGAGAGGTCTTGAGAATATTGTTAGAGAGGATTATTACAACCCTATAGTGAGAATACTGTAGATATTTTACACTTTATTTGATTTCAGTGACATTATTCTCCAAAGAGGATTTGATCCATCACACATTCGTTTGGTAATATAACATGTGAAGTGTTCTTCTTCTGCCCACTATGTAGGAGTACATTCATCCACATGGAGAGCTTGGAATGGCCATGACTCTGAAGGATGGCCTTATGTGATTCAAAAGGTTGGATAAAATGTGAAGTGTAAGGAGCATCAGTATGGATGACTAATCACTCATTTGTCATGTCTTTTTCATAACCAGTCTATGCAACTGTTGGATGCCCAGTCAGTCAATACTATGGTCACTAGTCTACATGGAAAACAGTACTATAAGCATTTAGCATATAAAAGGCATACAAAGATATTGGTTCCGCACACAGAGATTGGCGTATTATGGGTCAATTAAATATTTATACTATATATGTCATCCTTCTATCAAAGAAAGAGGTTAAATCCCCATACACACTGTCCCTGTGAATAATCCATTATGTCACTGTTGTATCCCACAGAGTATGAGGCAGTACTGAGAGTTCACATATTAGATCATAAACAGTATAATAAGTTATTACTCTGTAGAGGGTTATACAAGAGTAACCTATGCCCTAGTTATACAGGATGATGTAACATTTTATAGTCTAATGGAACAAACAGTAATGTTGATGTGGGGGCGTGTGTTGATAATGTGTTTCATGAACAAATGCACAAGGCACTGGCAAACGGCTGCGGAGAGTTTACACAGCAATATATGCTGGAAGAAAAGAGTAAGAGTGAGCAATTTAAGTGGAATTGACAGGGTCATGATGGGCGGAAGGACAATCCAGCATTAATCCACATTACAGCAATAACTAACTCATCCTTCAGTTTCAAAATGCTGTACAGTTTTGATCTGAAATCCATGGTTGGTAATCCTAAACCCACTGCTGATTCCAAAACATAATAGATTCATGAGAATAAGAGAAGGTATCAATTTAGGAAGAGCGGAAAGAAAGAGATAGGGTGGAGCTGACCAACTCACCTCAATGCATCATAGGCTGCAGACTCAGCCTGAAAGGGCACCATATTCAACCTATCATATTTTTAGTTCATTTTTGGGGGATTTCTGGAAACATGATTCTATTTCCATTTTGGATTTGGGCTGTAGGACAGCGGAACGTGGAGGGGTCAAGGGGTGTGAATGCTTTCTGAAGGCACTGTAGCTTTGTTTGTTGTCTCTGTGTTTTATGTTCTGTGTTTATTTTTTTGCATTGGTATGAGAAAAGTGCCTCACAAATTAGATGTATTTCTATTATCATTATTAATTCAATTCAAATGATATTTGTCACATGCACCGAATACAACAAGTGAAATTCTACTTACAAGCTTTATCCCAACGATGCAGATTTCAAATAAGAAAATAAAAACACAAGAGAAATAAAACACACAAGAATGAAGGTTTATACAGGGAGTACCAATGCAATATCAATGTGCAGGTGTACGGAGTAGTCGAAGAACCGATAGGTATGTACATGTAGGCGGGGGTTACTTCCTGACTGATGTCTTGAGCTGTTGCATCAATACATCCACATAATTTGTGTTCCTCATGATGCTATCTATTTTGTGAAGTGCACCAGTCCCTCCTGCAGCAAAGCACCCCCAGAAAATAATGCTGTGACCCCCGTGCTTCACGGTTGGGATGGTGTTCTTCGGCTTGCAAGCCGCCCCATTTTAACTCAAAACATAACAATGGTCTCTATGGCCAAACAGTTCTATTTTTGTTTCATTATACCAGAGGACATTTCTCCAAAAAGTACGATCTCTGTCCCTATGTGCAATTGCAAACTGTAGTCAGGCTTTTTTATGGCGGTTTTGGAGCAGTGCTTCTTCCGTGCTGAGCGGCCTTTCAGATTATGCCGATATTGGACTTGTTTTCCTGTGGATATTGATACTTTTGTACCTGTTTCCTTCAGCATCTTCACAGGGTCTTTTGCTGTTGTTCTGGGATTGATTTGCGTTTTTTGCACCAAAGTACGTTCATCACTAGGAGACAGAACGCGTCTCCTTCCTGAGCGGTATGAAGGCTGCGTGGTCCCATGGTGTTTATACATGGTGTTTATACTTGCATACTATTGTTTGTACAGACAATTGTGGTACCTTCAGGCGTGGTACCTTCAGGCGTTTGGAAATTTCCAAGTCTGAACCAGACTTGCGGAGGTCTACAAGGTCTATAATTTTTTTCCTAGGTCTTGGCTGATTCCTTTTGATTTTCCCATGACGTCAAGCAAAGATGCAAAGGTTGGACTTGAAATACATCCCCAGGTACACCTCCAATTGACTCAAATGATGTCAATTAGAAGCTTCTAAAGCCACAACATAATCTTCTGGAATTTTCCAAGCTGTTTAAAGGCACAGTCAACTTAGTGTATGTAAACTTCTGAACACTGGAATTGTGATACAGTGAATTATAAGTGAAATAATCTGTCTGTAAACAATTGTTAGAAAAATTACTTGTGTCATGCACAAAGTAGATGTCCTAACCGACTTGCCAAAACTATACTTTGTTAACAAGAAATTTGTGGAGTGGTTGAAAAACTAGTTTTAATGACTCCAACCTAAGTGTATGTAAACTTCCGACTTCAACTGTAAGTAAAAACCACCAGTCCAAATCCTCATCTTCACCCATGGCTTAGGAAAGGGCAGATTTAGCAAGCTAGCTACTACAGGACATCAACACAAGCAGACCAGAAATTAAAATTACGTTTTGCTTAGGATGTGATTGGTGTGAAGCCAAAATCCAAACTGGCCTCCCTTGGGGGGCATATTGCTGCACCAGAACAACCCAGAGTTGAGCTCAGTTCAACGCTGATTGGCTAATTATTTTATCATTTTTTGTCAAGGGAGGCCAAATGCTTGCTGGCATCAATCAATCAAATGCTACATCCGCAACATGTCGTACTCTTTTGGTCCAGACAGCATCAGATATATGGGCTACATATATTGAGACAGAGGGGCGCTGTTTCCCTCGCTCGGATGATTTCCCCATGAGATTCAGCCACTTGCGAATTGACGGAAAATGTATTTATTTTATTAGTCAAATATTTGGGGAAGCCTGGCTTCCATGAATACACGCCACTGAATACTAAACCATCTTTTGATTTCTGAATGTATCGGCACCAGGGACTTGGGATGTGGCTGAGTTATTGATGTCATTTTAACCAGGCCTTTTGATTTAAACATATGGAATGTCTAAGTTTTGTAGGCTAGGCTATCTATTTAATTATTTCATGTATGGATCAAGCCTTAGCAGTCATTCTGATCTTGATCACAATGATCAGTGCTTTTGTGTATTATGTTGCTGTCCAATGGTTCTGAATTTGTAATGCACCCAACTGTCCACGTTTTTCTGTGCAATAGCCTTTTGATTTGAACATTTGACGTTTTGGTGTGTCTACTAGAATACTTGATTGAATTGATATACAGTACCAGTCAAAGGTTTAAACACACCTACTCATTCAAGGGTTTTTCTTTATTTTTACTATTTTCTACATTGTAGAATAATAGTGAAGACATCAAAACTATAAAATAATACATATGGAATCATATAGTAACCAAAGAAGTGTTTGCACACTCTTAGCAGTCTCTCAACCAGCTCCACCTGGAATGCTTTTTCAACAGTCTTGAAGGAGTTCCCACATATGTTGAGCACTTGTTGGCTGCTTTTCCTTCACTCTGGGTTCAAACTCATCTGTAACCATCTCAATTGGGTTGAGATTGGGTGATTGTGGAGGCCAGGTCATCTGATGCAGCACTCCATCACTCTCCTTTTTGGTCAAATAGCCCTAACACAGCCTGGAGATATGTTGGGTCATTGTCATGTTAAAAAACAAATTATAGTTCCACTAAGTGCAAACCAGATGGGATGACGTATCGCTGCAGAATGTTGTGGTAGCCATGCTGGTTAAGTGTGCCTTGAATAAATCACTGACAGTGTCACCAGCAAAGCACCCCCACACCATCACTCCTCCTCCATGCTTCATGGTGGGAACCACACATGCGGAGATCATCTGTTCACATATTCTGCATCGCACAAAAGTCTCAAATTTGGACTCATCAGACCAAAGGACAGATTTCCACCGGTGTAATGTCCATTGTCCGTGTTTCTTGACCCAAGCAAGTCTCTTCTTATTATCGGTGTCCTTTAGTAGTGGTTTCTTTTCAGCAATTTGACCATGAAGGCCTGATTCACTCAGTCTCCTCTGAACAGTTGTGTCTGATGTGATGATGAGATGTGTCTAATACTTGAACTCTATGAAGCATTTATTTGGGCTGCAATCTGAAGTGCAGTTAACTGTAATTAAATTATCCTCTGCAGCAGAGGTAACTCTGGGTCTTCCGTTCCTGGAATGAGTAGGTGTTGAAATGGAACCAAATGATCTGTTTCTGTCTTCAGTCCTTTTTAAATAGTATAGATGGGCTTTATGGGCTGCAGTATAGGTTGAATGTGATCATCTACCTATCACCAGCCTACGTATGCCCATAACTCCATTCATATTCTATTCAGAAAGTAATCAAATTGGAAATGAGCTATTATTAGGCTGGTTAATGTGATGCATGTCTGTTGAATTTGGAAAAATCCACACACACTCGGCCCCGCCCCACCTGCTCAGCCAGTCAGGAGCCGCTACTGTGTTGCGGCAGTGGCATACTGCATACTGTACTTGCTAAATAGTGTGCAATGAGGAGTACATCATATGCAGTTTAAGTATGTTGTACGCTAGTATGGGTATTTGGACACGGCCGCTGTCTCCGAGCCTGTTGGTCTGAGATTCGATGCTCTGGTATCTGCTTGCCCGACAGTTCAGGGAGAACAGTCCATAGCTTGGGTGGCTGAAGTCCATACATGCACCTGCACACCCTATTTAAAAGAAGTGCACCATAGTTCCTTTTTACTATTCAGTGCACTAGAGGAACTAGGGTGCTATTTAGGATACAGACAATGGAACTCCACTCAGAACCACTTTTTGCCTTCAGCAAAAATCTCATCCACTGTTCTCACCCTTCTGAGTACTTTTATCCAAAGGACTGTTGTACAGGAGATCCGTTGTGAGTACTTTTATCCAAAGGACTGTTGTACAGGAGATCCGTTGAAGTGAAGAAGAAAACAACACGCTATGAAGATAATCAAGTAGGAAAGATGTCTCCAGCAGTATTGTACAGTGACAATAGAGTGAATACATTATCCACCGTCAATTACCTATCACCACGACAGCATGACATGTTGAATTGGACGGGAAATTCGACTCAGTTGATTCCACCTTTAGACACAACATAACAGTGAGGAAAAACTAAGCCGCCTGTCACCTAATAAGAGATCAGTATGAACATATTGATCCTGACTCATAGAGGAGAAACTGAAATGCTTGAAAATGCTGACGGGGTCATTTTCCCTTCAGTCATATAACAAAGCGATACATTAACTGTATGGATCTCCTCTCCCTATAACCTCATGTATCCAGTTCCACAAGGTGTGTTCATTGAAACTCTCGTAGAACTGATCTCAAGAGCAGCTGTCAAAGTGTCTCAGATCTAGGATCAGTTTTGTCTTTAAAATCACAATGAATAAAAGGGGGGGACCATATCCTAAATCAGCACTCCTAATCTGTGATACTTTATGAACATGGGCTCAGATCTTATTTCCTGCAGTTGTTTGTATAGCTTTAATTCTGATGGAGGATTCTGGGATTCTAGACACACACTTTTTTCATGTTTTAGGAGGGCACAGGGTAGGGCTTGATTCCCAGTGTGGGCTAAATGCACAACAAAGGCAGCTGTCACTCGATAGCACACCTATTGTGCCATCCCCGCTCTCTCTTTTCAGCCATGTTGGAAACAGCCATGTTGGAAACTGAGAGAGGGAAAGAGATAGATATGGGTTTAGAGAAAGCGAGAAAGATTGGCTTTTATCTTTGCTCTTTGCAGTGCTGCCCTCACAGTGGGCAGGGGGATAATTGGGCATGTAAGTGAGCATGCCACCAGATATCCATGCCTAGTGGTAAGCCTGACTTTGTTATATCTTTATATGACTTTGTACCAAGTGATTTTCAATGTGGTTATTCACGGTAAGAGGCATACTAACAGAGAATACTTGAACACCCTTTTGGCTTGACATAGAAATCTTTTGACCCCCACCCTCATGTCTGTGACCATTACCATGTTCTACTTTTAACACACACCTTTCCTATTAAGACATTATCCTGCACCTACTGTGACATTGCTTAAGGTGCCAATGGACCCAGATGGCTCTTCCTTGAAATATGAAACAGACCAGACCATGGAGCTTTGAAACAATATGCTGGAGATTTTCTCTCTCTCTCTCTCTCTCTCTCTCTCTCTCTCTCTCTCTCTAGTTTTAACACTCTCATAAAAGACCCCGTGATTGAGCTGATATACCCCTCTCTCTCTCTCTCTCTCTCACTCTCTCTCTCTCTCTCTCTGTGGTTCTCTCTCTCTGACATTGATAAGGAGGGCTTCTTGAGAAGCACTAGGACTGGGGGGACTGTTAAATTCCCTAACGAGTGTCCTTGTTCGTTTTATGGGCATAGCATTAAAAATCGAACAAGTCTGTAATTGTTTTGAAACTGAGGAGAGAGAATCCTGTGGTGGGTTAGTTTGTACATAATTATAGAGTCAGTAACGTATACTGTAACCCAACAGCACATAATTGTAGTTTGTAACGTACATTGTAACCCAACTGTACATAATGCTCAAGTCTGTAACATACACAATGTTAACTTAAGTTACAGAAGTTAATGGAAACATTAATGAGTGATGTGTTGCACTTGGTGACATGAATAAATGTATCATTTTTATCTTGTTTCTAACTTCATCCCAGATTGGTTTTACTAAATCATATGTTAGAGCTGTTAAGTTGGGTTTTGACAGTACCATTGGTTCAATCGTTTGTCTCTCTGCTCTGTTAGCACTAATAATCATTGTATGAGACGATATGTGAAGTACGCCCTTGCTTAGTGGAGGCATAAAGCATTATTTCACTCCCCTACAATGTTTACAAGTACAGAAGCAGTGTCTGGGAACGTTAGGGGATTATGACACATGTTGTTTGATATGGGGTTTTAACTTTGGTATACGTGTGTGTATATAATGTCAATTTTCATGTATGAGTCAGCTAACGGGTTGGCATCTCCTTTCCCCACAGTGTAGGATTTGTTCACTGTAAGCAGGCAGAATGAGTACTACACACATGGCTCCCATCTCATCTCCCTCTCTGTGCTCTGACACACCTATTCATGTGGGCACTGTTCTCCCTCTACTCTGTCAGGCTGCTGGTTCACTGGGGAAGGAAGCCTGGCGCCTGGCGGGGTCCTCTCTGTGATGCTCCCAGCCTGTTCCGATGCTCTGCATGCGTCAACAGGGAGCACTCAGTGATATCCTGGAAGAGGAGTTAAACTTTGAGCTCTTTAATGTGTTTCCTGGGAGGCAGGGAGGCAGACGGGGAGGCAGGGAGGCACAGGGGCTTCTCTCCTCTCCCCCAAGATTTGGGAGTAAGTATGATGCCTGAGATATTAATAAATTAAGGAACTGCTGGTTCTGTTTTTCTGAGCTGTTGATGCTCGGGGAGATAACCTGTAAAAGCGCCGCAGATTCCTCTGGAAATAGTTACCCAAGGGGTGAGCAATTTGAGTAATAGCAAACTATTCATCTTGGTGTGTTTAAGCAGGGCTGCATGGTTACAGTCAGTCAGGGCCTGCAGCTGTTCAGTAGTATTTCCCTTTCCTGCTCTAGGTAACGTATATGACTGGAATGGAATCCAAAATTCAGCAGCATCTGCACAGTAATGTAGCTACAGCAGGCAAGATCTGAATGAAATGTTGGCTAAACTTAGGCTAATAAAGCAGCTATCTATTATAGGTTTGTACCCACACAATTTTAAAGGATCAAACAAGAGGACATTTGGAAAGCTATTCTCCCTAGCATGTACAAGATGGTTCAGTGAACTCACCGAATTTGGTTTTAGATCTGCACCTCGTGTGGATATACGAGCTATTGACAATTAGTCTTATTACAGTCATGACGATCCAGGAGCGACAGAACACTGAGCCTGTTGGAACCATATGCTCCAGTGACATCGATGTGTTTTATGCTGATGTGAAGCTCTACAGGGCCAGGCATTGCATCAGGAGACTGATAACTTGTCTGTCTCGTATCTTCGGCTTTTACTGCACCTCTCTCCATTTGTCATGCCATAATCTTTAACGACTCAGGATCTTACATTAAATTAATGAGAGAGAGGTTGAATATGTTATTAAACAAGCAGGAGTGATTTTTATCCAGGGTCACTGAAAAGCATTACCAAAATTGAATACATTTTTAGGTTAATTACCTCAATTTGATTTGGGTAGCCTTGTGTAACACTTCACTCTAAAGAGCCATATAGATTCAGCAATGCAACATGGTCATGGCTAGAAGGAATAGTTTTGTCAAATTAACCCTAACTCTTTTCCTAAATTTAACCTAATTCTCCTAGCCTACTACATGAATTATCCTAATCTGCTGCAGAAATTCTCCTAACCTACTATGAAAATTCTAATCTGACAAAAACTGTATCCTATTTAGTCAAAACCATGCAACATAGGGCATTTTACACTGCTCTTTGAGCACATTTTATCTTTACATATTTGACATTTTAACAACGCTTTTAATCTCTTTAGTTATATAAATGCCACTATTATTCCAGGGATTGTAGATCTTCAGAAGAATAGCTGAAACCCAATGAGTCTTTAAAGAGAGTATACAGATGCATCAATGCCATGGAGTCAATAAAGGTAAGAGAAAACTGTTCATGGTTTTCTACATGACACAAAAAAAGATTCTGTTTCAGCATTTGAAGATATGGAGATGTATCATTGAGGTCTTGGCAACATCAGAGCATATAAACTGAAGCGTAATATGACAATGGTATGTTCATGGCCATCACATGCAACACGTTATTTATAATAATGTACAGTACATGGAGAGAATCGCTTGAAAAAAAAACTAGTGACCATCCATTTACCCAAAGTAATAAATAAAGTGGATATCTGATAACACGCCTGCTGTTTACCCTCACTCCTAGGGCAGACGAGAGCCTTAGCTATGCAGTTTGAGAAACAGTTGTTAGTCTCGAAAGCATTACATGGCAACATAGCAATTTTGATAGGACAAAAGGGCTGCGGGCCAGAATGTCTGGGTTTGCTGACCACTACGGACAAGCTCACTCTCATTATCCGTTACAGCCATACTATAGACTCTCAATGGCAATGGAGTACTTGGTACCATAATGATGCCCATGAAAATTATTATTTAAAACAGGGTTTGTGAAACTCTGTATATCTATGGCAGTTCTGCAGAATATAACATTTGTCCACCTACCCCTGAATGAATAGGATAAATGACCAGAGACTCTCACATGGTCCATTACATTAGGCTGTCTACAGTACATCCCTCCACAAGCCAAAACCACTCTGGCACTCAGCGAACTGTATGGGACCATAAACAAACAAGAAACCGCTCACGCGGGGAGACTTAAAACCGCCCTACCTCACTTCTACCAACATGTCTCAGGCGCCACTAGAGGCACTAAAACTCTAGACCACTTTTATTCTAACCACAGAAACGCATACAAGGCCCTCCCTTGTCCTCCCTTTGGCAAATCTGACCATGACTCCATTCTCCAGCTTCATGTTTACAAACCAAAGCTCAAAAAGGAAGTATCATTGATGAACTCAATACGGAAGTGGTCGGATGAAGCAGACGTGATGCTGCAAGACCGTTTTGATAGGACAGACTGTGATATGTTCCGGAATTCATCCAATAGCATTGAGGAGTTTACCACAACAGTCACAACAGTTTTGGATTACTGTGTGATTGTTGCATGCCAGTTAAAGGAGGCAGGTTCTTTTTAGTTATTGCAAAGAGAAACTCGACAGTATAAAACATTAACTTCTTCATGCTAGGGTCTTTTTATCTCAATATCCGCTTGACTGACGTGCCCAAAGTAAACTGCCTAGAATTAACATCACGAAGACGGTTTATTTCCATCATGACAGAGGATACAACATAACCGGTTCCAATCTGAGTTCATTTGCACCCGCTCAAAGGTAGCACACTTGAATACCCTGGCCAACACCCAATGAGGGCCTGTCAATTAAGCTATATGCATCAGATACATATTTCCAATATCACGCACTGAACCTGTGCATACAATTTTAACCAGATGTGCATAATAACATGATGTTTATCTCTCAAACACTACATCTCCTCTCCTGTAACTTCAACTAGTTTTGAGAACCTTACTCCTTTATTTGACCTATAACAACGTTTTTTTAATAAAATAAAAAAATGCAATTCCTGAGTACATAACCCATTTACAGCGTTTTGATATTTCCTTTTACAGGTAACAGGATTCTTCAAAACAAGTTGTTACTAGGGATGTTGCGGTTACCGTATTACCACCACACCGGCGACCGTATTACCGCCACACCGGTGACCGTATTACCGCCACACCGGTGACCGTATTACCACCACACCGGTGACCGTATTACTGCCACACCGGCAGTCACGAAGGCAGTCAAATTCCACGTGACCGTTTAGTCATGTTGCGCAACATTTCTATCGGCTATGCAATTGCGCGAGAAAACAGTGTGATGGCCTCTATTAAAAAGAGGAGGTTCCCATCAGCTTTCTATAAGCTAGGCCTACTATATTTATTTCTCAACTTTCCTCATATTAAGCACATTGCTTATCTTTACAACAGGAGTATAGCCTGCCCGGCTGGCATGAAAATGAACCATGCGAAAGCATCTTCCATTCGCTATGTATTTTTTCCCGCTGCCCCTGTTTCGATACAGGTGCATGATAATTGTCCACTCTAAATCAAAACAAATTTCAGAAATATATTATTTAGTACATGTAAAGACAGGATTAAATCAAGAATAGTCTGATGGGTGACAATATTAGCCTATCACTTGAATTATTTATTATCACTTGAGAATGATGCTCAGCTTCAGGCAAAAAACAACTTCTTTTTTTTAATCATAGTCACACACATCACGTAACCTAGCCCATAGGCCAAATAACAAAAGTAGCCAAATAACTTCTTAAAATTAAGCAGATTCATCCACTTTACAAGGAGTGTAGAGCCCTCTCCTGTACTCCCTGTTCACCCACGACTGCGTGGCCACGCACGCCTCCAACTCAATCATCAAGTTTGCGGACGACACAACAGTGGTAGGCTTGATTTCCAACAACGACGAGACGGCCTACAGGGAGGAGGTGAGGGCCCTCGGAGTGTGGTGTCAGGAAAATAACCTCACACTCAACGTCAACAAAACTAAGGAGATGATTGTGGACTTCAGGAAACAGCAGAGGGAACACCCCCCTATCCACATCGATGGATCAGTAGTGGAGAGGGTAGCAAGTTTCAAGTTCCTCGGCATACACATCACAGACAACCTGAATTGGTCCACTCACACTGACAGCGTCGTGAAGAAGGCGCAGCAGCGCCTCTTCAACCTCAGGAGGCTGAAGAAATTCGGCTTGTCACCAAAAGCACTCACAAACTTCTACAGATGCACAATCGAGAGCATCCTGGCGGGCTGTATCACCGCCTGGAGCGGCAACTGCTCCGCCCTCAACCGCAAGGCTCTCCAGAGGGTAGTGAGGTCTGCACAACGCATCACCGGGGGCAAACTACCTGCCCTCCAGGACACCTACACCACCCGATGTTACAGGAAGGCCATAAAGATCATCAAGGACATCAACCACCCGAACCACTGCCTGTTCACCCCACTATCATCCAGAAGGCGAGGTCAGTACAGGTGCATCAAAGCTGGGACCGAGAGACTGAAAAACAGCTTCTATCTCAAGGCCATCAGACTGTTAAACAGCCACCACTAACATTGAGTGGCTGCTGCCAACACACTGTCATTGACACTGACCCAACTCCAGCCACTTTAATAATAGGAATTGATGGGAAATGATGTAAATATATCACTAGCCACTTTAAACAATGCTACCTTATATAATGTTACTTACCCTACATTATTCATCTCATATGCATACGTATATACTGTACTCTAGATCATCGACTGCATCCTTATGTCACTAGCCACTTTAACTATGCCACTTTGTTTACTTTGTCTACATACTCATCTCATATGTATATACTGTACTCGATACCATCTACTGTATGCTGCTCTGTACCATCACTCATTCATATATCCTTATGTACATATTCCTTATCCCCTTACACTGTGTATAAGACAGTAGTTTTGGAATTGTTAGTTAGATTACTTGTTGGTTATCACTGCATTGTCGGAACTAGAAGCACAAGCATTTCGCTACACTCGCATTAACATCTGCTAACCATGTGTATGTGACAAATAAATTTGATTTGATTTGATTTGAACTGATTCATCCACCGCTATGCTTGAAAATATGGAGAGTGGTACATGGTAATGTGTTGTATTGAACACATTGTATTCACAAGAAAAAGTTAATTGCTTTGCCACTTTTTTCAGTGTTACTTTAGTGCATTGTTGCAAACAGGATGCATGTTTTGGAATATTTGTATTCTGTACAGGCCTCCTTCTTTTATCTCCGTCAGTTAGTATTGTGGAGTAACTATCATATTGTTGATCCATCCTCAGTTTTCTCCTATCACAGCCATTAAACTCTGTAACCACTGGCCTCATGGGGAAATCCCTAAACTCTGTAACTGTTTTAAAGTCACCACCGGCCTCATGGGGAAATCCCTAAACTCTGTAACTGTTGTAAAGTCACCACCGGCCTCATGGGGAAATCCCTAAACTCTGTAACTATTTTAAAGTCACCACCGGCCTCATGGGGAAATCCCTAAACTCTGTAACTGTTTTAAAGTCACCACCGGCCTCATGGGGAAATCCCCAAACTCTGTAACTGTTTTAAAGTCACCACCGGCCTCATGGGGAAATCCCTAAACTCTGTAACTGTTTTAAAGTCACCACCGGCCTCATGGGGAAATCCCTAAACTCTGTAACTGTTTTAAAGTCACCACCGGCCTCATGGGGAAATCCCTAAACTCTGTAACTGTTTTAAAGTCTCCACCGGCCTCATGGGGAAATCCCTAAACTCTGTAACTGTTTTAAAGTCTCCACCGGCCTCATGGGGAAATCCCTAAACTCTGTAACTGTTTTAAAGTCTCCACCGGCCTCATGGGGAAATCCCTAAACTCTGTAACTGTTTTAAAGTCACCACCGGCCTCATGGGGAAATCCCTAAACTCTGTAACGGTTTTAAAGTCTCCACCGGCCTCATGGGGGAATCCCTAAACTCTGTAACTGTTTTAAAGTCACCACTTGCCTCATGGGGAAATCCCTAAACTCTGTAACTGTTTTAAAGTCACCACCGGCCTCATGGGGAAATCCCTAAACTCTGAAACTGTTTTAAAGTCACCACCGGCCTCATGGGGAAATCCCTAAACTCTGTAACTGTTTTAAAGTCACCACCGGCCTCATGGGGAAATCCCTAAACTCTGTAACTGTTGTAAAGTCACCACCGGCCTCATGGGGAAATCCCTAAACTCTGTAACTATTTTAAAGTCTCCACCGGCCTCATGGGGAAATCCCTAAACTCTGTAACTGTTTTAAAGTCACCACCGGCCTCATGGGGAAATCCCTAAACTCTGTAACTGTTTTAAAGTGCCTCATTCCCTAAACTCTGTAACTGTCACCACCGGCCTCATGGGGAAATCCCTAAACTCTGTAACTGTTTTAAAGTCTCCACCGGCCTCATGGGGAAATCCCTAAACTCTGTAACTGTTTTAAAGTCACCACCGGCCTCATGGGGAAATCCCTAAACTCTGTAACTGTTTTAAAGTCACCACCGGCCTCATGGGGAAATCCCTAAACTCTGTAACTGTTTTAAAGTCACCACCGGCCTCATGGGGAAATCCCTAAACTCTGTAACTGTTTTAAAGTCACCACCGGCCTCATGGAGAAATCCCTAAACTCTGTAACTGTTTTAAAGTCACCACCGGCCTCATGGGGAAATCCCTAAACTCTGTAACTGTTTTAAAGTCTCCACCGGCCTCATGGGGAAATCCCTAAACTCTGTAACTGTTTTAAAGTCACCACCGGCCTCATGGGGAAATCCCTAAACTCTGTAACTGTTTTAAAGTCACCACCGGCCTCATGGGGAAATCCCTAAACTCTGTAACTGTTTTAAATTCACCACCGGCCTCATGGGGAAATCCCTAAACTCTGTAACTGTTTTAAAGTCTCCACCGGCCTCATGGGGAAATCCCTAAACTCTGTAACTGTTTTAAAGTCACCACCGGCCTCATGGGGAAAACCCTAAACTCTGTAACTGTTTTAAAGTCACCACCGGCCTCATGGGGAAATCCCTAAACTCTGTAACTGTTTTAAAGTCACCATCGGCCTCATGGGGAAATCCCCAAACTCTGTAACTGTTTTAAAGTCACCACCGGCCTCATGGGGAAATCCCCAAACTCTGTAACTGTTTTAAAGTCACCACCGGCCTCATGGGGAAATCCCTAAACTCTGTAACTGTTTTAAAGTCTCCACCGGCCTCATGGGGAAATCCCTAAACTCTGTAACTGTTTTAAAGTCTCCACCGGCCTCATGGGGAAATCCCTAAACTCTGTAACGGTTTTAAAGTCTCCACCGGCCTCATGGGGAAATCCCTAAACTCTGTAACTGTTTTAAAGTCTCCACCGGCCTCATGGGGAAATCCCTAAACTCTGTAACTGTTTTAAAGTCACCACCGGCCTCATGGGGAAATCCTAAACTCTGTAACTGTTTTAAAGTCACCACCGGCCTCATGGGGAAATCCCTAAACTCTGTAACTGTTTTAAAGTCACCACCGGCCTCATGGGGAAATCCCTAAACTCTGTAACTGTTTTAAAGTCACCACCGGCCTCATGGGGAAATCCCTAAACTCTGTAACTGTTTTAAAGTCACCACCGGCCTCATGGGGAAATCCCTAAACTCTGTAACTGTTTTAAAGTCACCACCGGCCTCATGGGGAAATCCCTAAACTCTGTAACTGTTTTAAAGTCACCACCGGCCTCATGGGGAAATCCCTAAACTCTGTAACTGTTTTAAAGTCACCACCGGCCTCATGGGGAAATCCCTAAACTCTGTAACTGTTTTAAAGTTTCCACCGGCCTCATGGGGAAATCCCTAAACTCTGTAACTGTTTTAAAGTCACCACCGGCCTCATGGGGAAATCCCTGAATGTTTTTCTTCCTCCACGGCAACTGAGTTTGGAAGGACGCCTGTATTTTTGAAGTGACTGGATGTATTGATAAATCATCCAAAGTGTAATTAATAGCTTCACGATGCTCAAAGGGATATTCAATGTCTGCTTTATTTTGACCCATATACCAATAGGTGCCCTTCTTTGCGTGTCATAGAAAAACCTCCCTGGTGTTTGTGGTTGAATTTGTGTTTGAAATTTCCTGCTCGCATGAAGGACCTTACAGATAATTGTATGTGTGGGGTACAGAGATGATGTAGTCATAAAAAATAATTTTAAACACTATTATTGCACACAGAGTAAGTCCATGCAACTTATTATATGACTTGTTAAGCACATTTTTACTCCTGAAATTATTTAGGCTTGCCATAACAACGGCGTTGAATTCTTATTGACGGAAGATATTTCAGCCTTTTATTTTTAATACATTTGTAAGAATAAAAAAAATGTAGTCCACTTTGACATAATGGGGTATTGTGTGTAGGCCAGTGACAAAAACATCTAAATTTAATTCATTTTATTTTCAGGCTGTAACACAACAAAATGTGGAAAAAGTAAAGGGGTGTGAATACTTTCAGAAGGCTCTGTATAAGCCTGGGTGTCATGTCTACTCCCGCTCCCCCTCTCCAGCGCTCGACTCCACCGGTTTACTAAACACTGGCTCTGGCAATCATTATTACGCACACCTGGCACCATCGATACACGCACCTTTGCCTCATCATGAGACACACCTGGACTCCATCACTTCACTGATTACCTCCCCTATATCTGACACTCCCTTGGTTCCATTCCCCAGGCACTATTGGTTATGTGTTTCATGTCCCGACGCTACTCTTGTTCTGTATCGTTCCATGTTTCTTATATTATTAAACTCACCCCATGCTTCTCGACTCCCAGCGTCTCTGTTACGGAATACTACCTTGACAAATGGAAGCAGCATGAAATCAGGACATCTCCCAGACGGTCAACAAACAGGGATACCTACTTCGTCAGCACCATGGCCAGCTGGCACAACTGGGGATGGCTATGGAGGAGGTCCTTTGCATTCTTCAATGTCTCGAACATACCCGATTAGCGTTGCCTTCAACTAGTGGAGGATACTCTACCACAGGTCGAGCCAGCACACCAGTCCATTCAGCAGTCTGCCCAGGTCAGCGATGCCCGTTTGTCTCTCCCGGACAAATATGATGGAACCCCATCTATATGCTGTAGTTTCCTACTCCAGTGCTCCCTCTATTTTGTGCATCAGATGGGAGCTCCCACCACCAAGAGGTCCAAGGTTTCCACGGTTATTTCTCTGCTAACTGGGTGGGTGTTGGAGTGGGCTACGGCCATCTGGGAGAGCGGAGAGGAGGAGCTGGCTTCGTAAGAAGGGTCCATGGCTCTGTTCTGTCTTTGATCATCCACCGGAGGGCAGAGGGGGGAGGGGGTGAGAGCCTACTCCAACTACGGTAGGATGATCAGACCACTGCCGAGTATGCGCTCATATTCCGGACAGTAGCCACATCAAGCGGCTGGAATGAGCCGGTGCTCCATATGCTATTCAGAAGAGGACTACGCGAGAAGGTCCAGACAGAACTGGCATTTGGAGATGACAACCTCTCTTTGGACGCACTCCTCACAATGGCCATCCATCTGATAACCTACTTCAGGAGCGTCGGTACCCTTATCGCTTCTATCCTTCCCTCAGTGACCACTCTGTATCAGAGCCTGAACCCATGGAGGAAGGTGTCACACACCTCCCTGCGACTGAGCGATGCAGACGGTAACAGCTGGGGCTCTGTCCCTATTGTGGTCAAGGTTGGTACCAGCTTCAGCAGTGTCCAGTATGTCCCAACTTGGTATCCACAAGAGCAGAGGAACGGCCACGTGATCTTCCACCTTCTGGGGCCGGTGTGAGTATCTCATCATTTTCTGACAAACCCTTTTTAGTGTCGCTCACACTAGCTGGCAATCCTTCATGTACTGTTTCTACAGCGCTAGTGGATTCCGGGGCCGTGGAGAACTTTATTGACCATACCCTTGCCTCCTCTCTGAACATCACCTCATACTCGCTCTCCTCTCTGTTTCCGGTTCAAGCCCTTGGGAACCGG
This sequence comes from Oncorhynchus nerka, assembly GCF_034236695.1. Classification (NCBI taxonomy): domain Eukaryota; kingdom Metazoa; phylum Chordata; class Actinopteri; order Salmoniformes; family Salmonidae; genus Oncorhynchus; species Oncorhynchus nerka. The sequence continues at coordinate 68,493,411 of NC_088417.1, forward strand.
CCACTAGGATCCGGAACCATCACACACATCACCACACCACTCACCTTCACCGTGGAGTCTTTTCATCAGGAAAACATTATTTTGTTCATCATTAGTGCACCAGCACACAAGATCATCCTTGGCCTCCCATGGCTCCAATGCCATAACCCCACCATCTCATGATCGAGGATGAGAATCATGGACTGGGCACCCGAATGCTGGAGGACCTGCTTTCCCGTCCCCTCTCGAGTCGTAGCCCCTGTGGTCTGGGACATAGATGTGGACATTCGTCAGGCTCTGGAGAGGGAATCCGGACCCACTGCCTGTCCTCCTGAGCACATCTACGTTCCCACGGGATAAGGGATCGACTGCTGATCTTTAAGTAGAGTCGCAATTCAACGGCTCAGTAACGAGAGGTATGTGGCAGGGTCTACAGTCAATCACGGACTACAAAAAGAAAACCAGTCCGGATGTCTTGCTCCCAGACAAACTAAACAACTTCTTTGCTCGCTTTGAGGACAATACAGTGCCACCGACACAGCCCGCTACCAAAACATGCGGCCTCTTCTTCACCACAGCCAACGTGAGTAAAACATTTAAACGTGTTAACCCTCGCAGGGCTGCCGGCCCGGACGGCATCCCTAGCCGCGTTCTCAGAGCATGAACAGACCAGCTGGCTGGTATGTTTACGGACATATTCAATCAATCCCTATCCCAGTCTGCTGTTTCCACATGCTTCAAGAGGGCCACCATTGTTCCTGTTCCCAAGAAAGCTAAGGTAACTGAGCTAAACGACTATCACTATTCACTATCACTATTCACTTCCGTCATCATGAAGTGCTTTGAGAGACTAGTCAAGGATCATATCACCTCCACCCTACCTGATACCCTAGACCCACTCCAATTTGCTTACTGGCCCAATAGGTCCACAGACGACGCAATCGCAATCGCAATCACAATCACATTGCACACTGCCCTAACCCATCTGGACAAGAGGAATACCTATGTAAGAATGATGTTCATCGACTACAGCTCAGAATTGAACACCATAATACCCTCCAAACTTGTCATCAAGCTCGAGATCCTGGGTTTTGACCCCGCCCTGTGCAACTGGGTCCTGGACTTTCTGACGGGCCACCCCAAAGTGGTGAGGAAACAACATCTCCACCCCGCTGATACTCAACACTGAGGCCCCACAAGGGTGTGTTCTCAGCCCTCTCCTGTACTCCCTGTTCACTCATGACTGCGTGGCCATTGTGACGGCCCTGAATTTTTCTGAACCGTCTCAGTGCTTCTCCTTCCAATAGGACGCTTTCCCTTTAATTCCCAATTAAATAGCCAGCATCAGCTGCGCGAAAGTGGGGTTGTGATGGAGACGTGACTGAGGATGTGTTCAACCCTCAGTTCCCGAAGCTTCTCTATTCCGTTGTTTTGTTGCCGTTAAACGTGTGTTTTGTTGCCTAATAGAGTTTACCCAGGATCGGATCCACTTGTTGCGTCCGTGGACTCTCCGTTCTTCGTGGCCTTTCTCCGCTGGAGATCTATTGGCAGATTGGATTGTCTGACTGACCGACTGACTACAACCTTTTTGTATACGGTATTTCATTTGATTTGATGTGGGGTATACTGTGATGATTTATGTAGTTAGTTGTAGTTGAGGACTTAGTAAGAGTTGATACGCTTTAAGTTCTGTGGTAAAATAATTGTTATATTGATGGTATGTTTAATACTGGGTTTACGCTACACTGCATGAACGGACAAACATTGCGTGACAGAAGTCACTTGAGTTCCCTGAACTCTACCGGGCAGGACTCTTTTTAGGCCCGAGGTACAGGACATTTCTGGAGGAACCAGAAATCATTGTGATATTATTATATGTGTGTGTGTAATCATTGTTGTTGCTAATACAACCCACGCAAAAGAATATAGTTGTTTTTGAAGTTCTTTCCAATGTTTTAAGGGTTTATGAAAAGTTTATTTCCATCCTGACTTTTACATGTCCTTTGTATTGGTGTAGACTTGACGGACCAGATGGGACTCAATCCCACCCAAACTAAAAGGAGAAACCAATGTTTTCTCTGGTAGGCACGACCTACCTGGCACCCCTATAAATAATAACCTCAAGTCAAAACCGTTACACCATGCACGCCTCCAACTCAATCATCAGTTTTCAGAAGACACTACAGTGGTAGGCTTGATTACCAACAATGACAAGACGGCCTACAGGGAGGAGATGAGGGCCCTCAGAGTGTGGTGTCAGGAAAATAACCTCACACTCAACATAAACAAAACAAAGGAGATGATCGTGGACTTCAGGAAACAGCAGAGGGAGCACCCCCCTATCCACATCGATGGGACAGTAGTGGAGAAGGTGGAAAGTTTTAAGTTCCTCGGTGTATTCATCACGGACAAACTGAAATGGTCCACCCACACAGGCAGCATGGTGAAGAAGGCGTAACATCGCCTCTTCAACCTCAGGAGGCTGAAGAAAAGCACTCACAAACTTTTACATATGCACAATCGAGAGCATCCTGTTGGGCTTTATCACTGCCTGGTACGGCATCTGCTCCACCCACAACCGCAAGGCACTCCAGAGGGTAGTGAGGTCTGCACAACGCATAACCGGGGGCAAACTACCTGCCCTCCAGGACACCTACACCATACGATGTCACAGGAAGGCCATAAAGATAATCAAGGACAACAACCACCCGAGCCACTGCCACTGCCACCCGAGCCACTGTTCACCCCGCTATCATCCAGAAGGAGAGGACAGTACAGGTGCATCAAAGCTGGGACCGAGAGACTGAAAAACAGCTTCTATCTCAAGGCCATCAGACTGTTAAACAGCCATCACTAACATTGAGTGGCTGCTGCCAACACACTGACTCAACTCCAGCCACTTTAATAATAAAAAATTGGATGTAATAAATGTATCACGTGTCACTTTATATAGTGTTTACATACCCTACATTACTCATTTCATATGTATATACTGTACTCGATACCATCTACTGCATCTTGCCTCATCCATATATTTATATGTACATATTCTTATTCATTCCTTTACACTTGTGTGTATAAGGCAGTTGTTGTGAAATGGTTAGATGACTTATTATTGCATGGTCGGAACTAGAAGCACAAGCATTTCACTCCACTCGCATTAACATCTGCTAACCATGTGTATGTGACCAATAAAATTTTATTTGGAACATCCAGGGATCACCCATACTATTCAATCTCTCTCCGAAAAGTATTGGTGAACCACTTTGGCACAGGACATTATTCGCTATGTCAACTCCTGTTCTTTGTGTGCCCCAACTAAATCCCCCTGGCACACGCCAGCAGAGAAACTCCTTCCGCTTCCCGTGCCTCAGAGTTCCTGGTCTCATCTATCCATTGATTTTGGCACTGATCTCCCCTCTGACAATTTTCACCACCATTCATTTTATCACTCGCTGGTCTCCCTATTGCTCTCCATGTCACTGAGGCAGTGTTCCAGCAGGTCTTCCGGCATTATGGCCTTCCAGAGGACATCGTCTCCGGCCGTGTCCCCCAATTCACATCATGATATGGGGAACCTTCATGGAGAAGCTCGGGGTCACGGTCTAACGGGGAGGTGGAGGGGATGAACCAGGAGCTGGGCAGGTTCCTGAAGAGCCACCCGATTCCTTCCCTGTGTGGAGTGCGCCCAGAATTTGTTACATCACTCCTCCACTGGGCTGATTTTCTTCCAGTGTGTTATGGGTTATCAGCTGGTCCTTGTTCTGTGGACGCAGGGCCAGACCGAAGATCCTGCAGTGGATGAGTTGTTCAGGCATGCAGAAGTGTGGAGCGACGCCCAGGTGAGACTCCAGCACGTCATCCACCGTCAGAAGGAGCAGGCGGATCGCCACCACAGGGAGGCTCCCGTGTTCCATTGTGTTGATCACGTCTTTCACTCCACCTCAAACAGGAACCTCTCACTCCACCTGCCCTGCAAGAAGCTGTGCCCCCAGTTTGTGGGGCCTTTCAAGGTTCTCCAAAGGGTCAACATGGTGATGTATAGATTACAGCTCCACAGTGACTACTGTATCATACCTTCCTTTCATGTCTCCCTTCTCAGGCTGGTTGTTCCTGGTCCCCTGCTTAACGTCTTATGGGCAGGTGGGACGGTAGCGTCCCACTTGGCCAACATCCGGTGAAATTGCAGAGTGCGAAATTCAAACTACAGAAATATCAATATTCAACTTTCATAAAAACACAAGTGTAATACATCGAAACAAAGCTTAACTTCTTGTTAATACAGCCACTGTCAGATTTCAAAAAGGCTTTACGGCGAAACACACCATGCGATTATCTGAGGACAGTGCCCCGCATACAAACACATGAAAATCATTTTTCAACCAGGCAGGTGCGACACAAAAGTCAGAAATAATGATATAATAAATGCCTTACCTTTGAAGATCTTCTTCTTTTTCCAATCCCAAATGTCTCAATGACACAGTGAATGGTAATTTTGTTCGATAAATTCCTGCTTTATATCCCCAAAATGTAAATGTATTTGGCGCATTTGATTTAGAAATACACCGGTTCCAACTCGCCCAACCTCACTACATAGTATCTAATAAGTTACTTGGTCCAAACATTTCAAACAACGTTCCTAATCCAACCTCAGGTATCCTAATACGTAAATAATCAATCAAATTTAAGACAGGATAATCTGTTTCCAATACCGAAGAAAAGAAACACGGAGCGCGCTCCTGTTCATGCGTACCAAAATACTAGAGTCCGTCAGAGTGACACGTACAAAGAACAGCACTACTACTTAATTTCTCAAAAGAAAAACATTGACCAATTTCTAAAGACTGTTGACATCTAGTGGAAGACATAGAAACTGCAATCTGGGCTCTAATAAATCAGGGTTCCCATAGAAAAGCATTGGAAAACACAATGACCTCCAAAAAACAATTCCCTGGATGGATTGTGCTCGGGGTTTCGCCCGCCAAATCAGTTATGTTATACGCACAGACATTATTCTAACAGTTTTAGAAACTTCAGAGGGTTTCTATCCAAATCTACTAGTTATATGCATATCCTAGCTTCTGGGCCTGAGTAACAGGCAGTTTACTTTGGGCACGCTTTTCATCCGGACGTGAAAATACTGCCCCCTACCCAAGAGAGGTTATGGTTGTCCCCCACGACCCCCCTCTGCCTCCCCTGGACGTCGAGGGAGGTATTACCTATGCCGTCATATCCCTACTGGACTTCCGACGTCATGGGTGTCGGCTCCAGTACCTGGAAGACTCGGAGGGGTATGGTCTAGAGGAGCGGTGTTGGGTTCCGGTGGAGGACATTCTGGATCCCAACATCATCTGTGATTTCCACCTTCACCGTCCGGACCGGCCCTCCTCTCCCTCGAGGCCGTTCCCCCTGGCCGGCATCGTCCTGTGGCTGGAGTGTCAGGAGGGGGCACTGTCATGTCTACTCCCGCTCCCCCTCTCCAGCTCTCGACGTCGCTGATTTACTAATCACTGGCTCTGACAAACATTATTACGCACATCTGGCACCATCCGTTACGCACACCTGTGCCTCATCATGAGACACACCTGGACTCCATCACTTCACTGATTACCTCCCCTATATCTGTCACTCCCTTGGTTCCATTCCCCAGGCAGTATTGGTTATGTCTTTAATGTCCCAATGCTACTCTTTTGTATCGTTCCATGTTTCTTGTATTATTAAACTCACCCCATGCACCTGCGTCTCAACTCCCAGTGTTACACTAGGATATCAGCCATTCAAAATTGGCCTTAGTGGGAGTGACCATGAGTAAAGTTTTTTCATCAGGCTATGTCTTTTGCTAACCTTTGTTAACCTCTAAACAGGGACTAAAATGGCCTCTTTCAACCAGATTATCTCAAAAATGGTTTGTGATACAAATGTAAAAAGAATTTCAAACATCCTTCCACCCAATGAAGTTTCTATCTGAGAATTGCCAGAATCTGAGGTACCAAAAATATTTTCAGCTCCCACTGGCGTGGAATCGGCCCTATAGGCTATGGATCATTTGATTGAGACCACACCCAGCGGAGAATCAATGTGGTGGCATCGGTAATATTTTGAGAAATAATAAGCAACTTATTCTAAAACACTGAGAAATATTGATATTGTATTGATTTCAAATTAAATTAAAGACATAGCAGTCCCCCCCCCCACCAGACTGAAATTGAAAAAGCATGACCCGGTTCTGTAAATTCTGAAAGGTCCCCTAGTAGTGATTTCATACATAGCCATGAATCATAACCCAGAGGGTTAATCGTAATTCCTTAAATATGTATTGTAGTCAATGTTCTTTCGTGTCTATATCATTTTACAACCTTTAACAAAACATACCTCTGGGTCTTTTTCTGAAGTATGTATCACCAGCCAAGGCTTAAGCAATTACTTGAACAAAAAAGTCAAATGTTAGATAAAAAAAATGTGTCAGTGATGAGTTTGGTCCTAAAGAAGCAAATGGTAATGGCAGTGGTGTGGCATTTGGATGGCTTCGGCTTCCTGAGAGAGGTGGGGGGGAGGATGGGGCACAGCATCCGCACGGCATTACAATTTTAGTGTTGGCTTCGCTGAGAAAAATGTATGCAAAACTATTCATGTGCTGCTGCGGTGAGCACTGTTGCTGAGATACACAGAGAGTGAGAGAGGCCCAGGCACTCACTCACAGATGCATCAGTCTGTGATACTAGATCAAGGTGCTTACACGCAAAGTCAATTGATCGCACTTAAAAGTGCATGAGACGATATCTGGAGAGAAAGTGTTCACGTGTTAATAGTGACTGACAGGCTGTCAGGGGAAATCTGCACGCACACCATTTACTTTGTGTAGTTAGAATGTCACCAGTGTGCGACGAGCAGTACCTTGAATTTGTGCTTTAAACGGAAATATGATGTATGATGATCTGGATGTGTAATACCCAGGGAAAGTCTGCTGGATTTCAATTTCAGATCAAATCAGATGCAGTGAACAGATTTCACACTGAGATTAGAAGTATTTTATTTGTTTAGGTCAGCATGGCTGGGAGATATAGGTCTATTCCTGCATCAATAGACTCCTGCTGTCCATGTCTATCCAGAGGCTGTATTCTTCTGTCAGTCTTTACTAGCTTTGCTTCTGTGACACTGCTCCCCTGCTGTGAGCCTGGGAGCCTTGCTGTACTGTAGATAAAGATTTGTGACCGTCTCTGATTCTCTGTCTAGGCATTGTGTTTACTTACATATCTCTCATTCACTCTCTCAATTCAAATCAATTTAAGGGCTTTATTGGCATGGGGAACATATGTTAACATTGCCAAAGCAAGTGAAGTAGATAATAAACAAAAGTGAATTAAACAATACAAATGTACAGTAAATGTTACACTCACAGAAGTTCCAAAATAATTAGGAAATTGCAAATGTCATATTATGTCTATATACAGCATGTAACAATGTGCAAATAGTTAAAGTACAAAAGGGAGAATTAATCAACATAAATATGGGTTGTATTTACAATGGTGTTTGTTCTTCACTGGTTGCCCTTTTCTTGTGGCAACAGGTCAACAATCTTGCTGCTGTGATGGCACACTGTGGTATTTCACCCAGTAGATATGGGAGTTTATCAATATTGGGTTTGTTTTCAAATTCTGTGTCTCTCCAATGGGGCCTAATTTGCTGTTGAGAACTCTGTTGAAAGTGACATTCTCCCCCGCCTCAGTGCTCCACAGGACACCAGATGGAGGGATCACGATGCAGTGTGTGTGTGTGTGTGTGTGTGTGTGTGTGTGTGTGTGTGTGTGTGTGTGTGTGTGTGTGCGTGCGTGCATGTTAGAGAGAGGAAGACAGAGAGGAACAGTTGTTTGATCATTTCTATTTTCACAGATTCTGTATGATGTGAGATCTTTTTGAGGCTTGCTTAATACTTGGTTATAACTCATCCATTCTCCATCAGTTCTATAGCAATGCAAGCGAGAGGCAATGCCATATCCTTTCCCTGTCAATAGCAGAGCTGCACTACAGCTCTGAACTTATCAAGGTTAGGGTCAGAATATGAAAGAGACCAGGGCAACGGGCATGCAGCATGCTTTCTATCACGTCCCAGGAGACACTTGACATGAATCAGTGAACATACAGTCAACAAAAAATTAAACATGTTCTTTGACACATGGTCACCTTGGTGTAGAGATAGAGAGATTTAGAATAGCAGGCCTTTTTGACATCACACACACAGAGAGCGAGAGACACACACGTTAGAGCTTTAACACAGCATGCCTTGTCAAGCTGGCCTTCAGGATCTGAGTGCCAAAATTACATGCTGCTATGCTACAGTGGATTGTCAACTAAAAAGTTTCCTTTGATATGTATAAAAAACAACCTGTTTCTACTGATATTGGATTTGGCTTATTGCGCAACACAAATTTGAGTTACACATTGTACAGGCCTTCAGCTTTTACACAAAGCATTGGCCTTCTGTTTGACAGATCTAAAGGTACTATTCACTGTGTTCCTGGGTGATGCAACATGTGCCAACGATATGTATGAGCTTAGTTATACCCACAAAACTCTGCTCTCATCCGCTCCATATCCCCTGCTCTCTCTCTCTCTCTCTCTCTCTCTCTCTCTCTCTCTCTCTCTTTCTCTCTCTCTCTCTGTCTCTTTCTCTCTCTCTCTGTGTCTCTTTCTCTCTCTCTCTGTGTCTCTCTTCTCTCTCTCTCTCTCTCTCTCTCTCTCTCTCTCTCTCTCTCTCTCTCTCTCTCTCTCTCTCTCTCTCTCTCTCTCTCTCTCTCTCTCTCTCTCTCTCTCTCTCCCCCCCCCCCCTCTCTCTCTCTCATGCTTGGTGGTGGGGATGAGTTGACAGCAGACAGCAGGCTGCTGCTTAACAGACAGGCTCTGAAACCCATGGCAATGTAATTGCGGTGAAGGGATAATTTGACACCCACTTGGCTATGATAACCTACAATTCTCTGGCTCTTCCTGAACCCCCACACACACAGGGTGTGGAAGCTGTGCGCTCTCTCTGCAGAGCTGTTTACATACACAGCTCCAGGAAAAAGCAACAATGCAAGGCTACTGTCTGGTCTACCCACTTTTGTACTTTTCTTTTATGAAATCCATATCCAGTATGGATTATATTTCCATATCAAAACAATTCATTGTGGGAAGACCTTGCCCCCTCATTTGTGGATATTGTTTTTAGAGAAAGGTTTCATTACTGTCTACTCAATTCATGGAGACTGACAGCGCAATTTGTCACTCACAGGTTTGCGAGGATCCCATTTTAAAAAAATGCGAGAGCATCATCGCTCAAGGACAAAAAGCCTGAAGGGCAGATACCACTGACACATGGTGAAATGTTATATCATTTTTGTCTTACTCTACTGATTTATTTGAAGAAATGAATCTACTGTCTTGGTTCTATATTTCCCTCTCTTTTCATATTGGCCTCTTCAAATGTTCATTCACGGCCTGAATAAAACATGTCGGACATCTTGTCGTCACAGAAATGACATGCTGCAAAATGGAAAGGAAATCGAAAATCTGTCCTCCATGCATTTGTTTTAGGACTATGGTGTATGTCAGTAGGCCTGGTTGGACCATGACGTCGTAAATAACCCAATACAACACACTAACTCACTCCAGATGTCATCTATTTGCCTGGATTGGAATCTCTGTTCTCAAATTCTGACAATGAGCTCAAACACTCCAGTCTTAGACACCTTTCAACTACCAATCTGTCTTACTGACCCATTTCTTTAATCTTAGATACTGTAGATAGACTAAAAATACAGATGTATTGATTTCCTCAAATGATTGCATTGCAGTTACTAACCCCTATAAATGAGCTAAAATAATAAAATAAGTAATCTTGACTAGTCTGCCTAATCTCAGTCCTACTGTTTTACTATCCACTTGTTACTCAAATTTCAAGTTTCAAGTTGTATTAGTTGTATGTATGGAATACACATAGTATTAACCCGTCCAACGGAATGCTTACTTGCAGGTTCCATCTCGACAATGTAACAAAAATAACATGTCATAAAAGATAAGAATACGGGGGGGGGGGTGAGTGCATGTGTGCTAAGGTGCGCAGAATCAGTGCAGGTGGTCAGTCCAGTTTGAGTGTTCAGCAATCTGATGGCTTGTAGATACCAACAGGCTGAGAGACAGTTTCTATCAGACCTCCCCGTCTGACCGACAGTAAGGGACTGAATGGCTCGAGGCTGGGGTGTGTGGGGTTCTTGAGGATGCTGCAGGCCTTCCTCAGACACTGTTTCGAGTAGATGTCCTGTTGCTCCCTCTTGACAAGAGTGGTGATGTTGCTTTTCCGTGTCAGTCCTCGGTGATGTGCATGTAGAGAAACTTAAAACTGCTGACTCTGCGGTCCCATTGATGTGGATTGGGGCATGTTCTGCTTCCTGAAGTCAACAATCAATTCCTTTATTTTGCTGACGTTGAGGGAGAAGTTGTTGTCCTGGAACCATAATTCCAGTTCACTTACCTCCTCCCTATAGTCTGACTTGTCATTGTTGGTTATCAGGCCTACAACCGTGGTGTCACCAGCAAACTTGAGTATGGAGTTGGTGTCATGCAAAGCCACGCATTCGTGGGTGAACAGGCAGTACAGCAGAGGACTGAGTTTTTCCCCCCAATCCTTACAGCTTGTGGTATGCCTGTCAGGAAGTCCAGGATCCAGTTTCAGAAGGTAGTATCCAGACCCAGGGCTCTGAGCTTGGTGTCAAGCTTGGAGGGAGGAATAGTGTTGAATGCTGAACTATAGTCAATGAACAGCATTCTTACATAGGTGTTCCTCTTGTCCAGATGGGTTACGGCCGTGGATCTGTTGGAGCGGTAGGCTAATTGGAGTGGGTCCAGTGAGCCTGAAATACTGGCCTTGATGTGGGCCATGACTAGCCTCTCGAAGCACTTCATGATGACCGGGGTGAGTGTGATGGGGCGATAGAAATTTGGGCATGTTTTTTTGGGGCACTAGGACGATGATGGTCTCCTTGAAGCAGGTGAAGAATACAGCCTGGGACAGGTTAGGGACAGGTCAGAGAATATGCCCCACAGCTGATCAGCACACACTCTGAGGACACGGCTAGGGATGCCATCTGAGCCGACGGTTTTGTGAGTATTATTTCCTCACGTCAGCCTCGGAGGGCAAAAGCACCTGGTCATCGGAACAGCGAGAGTTTTCTGGATTGCTTGGTATTGTCTGCCTCGAAGCGAGCATAGAATGTGTTAAGCTCGTCTGGGATGGAGGCTTCGGTGGGCACCACACAGCTGGATTTGCCTTTGTAGTCCATGATAGTCTGTAGTCCTTGCCACATGCGTTGCGAGACTGAATTGTCGAACATCAATTCATGTCAGTATTGTCTTTTTGCATCCCTAATGGATTTGCGGAGTTCATACCTTCTTGCCTTGTACACGTCACAAGCCACAGAGTCATCGAGGTTCTTTCTGCTGACATTGAATGCTGCATTACGGGCTTTCAGCATGGGACGGATATCTCCAGAGTTTATGGTTAGGATATGTCCAGATTGTTATTGTGGGTAGAACATCATCATTACATTTCCTAATGAAGCCTGTGACTGACAACGTACAGTATATTCCTCAATGTTGATGGATGAGTCCTGGGTGGATGAATCTTTGAACATATTCTAATCAGTATTCTCAAAACACTCCTGCAGCATTGAGTCTGCCCCCTCTGTCCAGCGCCTCACTATTCTCTGTGTTGGTGGCTCCCTCTTGAGTTGCTGCTTGTAGGCTGGGAGTAGGAACAGAGAGACGGAAAAACATGTTTTAAACATACCTTGTTAAAATCACCCGTGACAATAAAGACTGCTTCCGGGTGAGAGGATTCTTTCTGGCTAATGATGTTGTATAGTTCGCTGAGTGCCGCCTCGGTGTTTGCTTGTGGCGATATGTACACAGCTGTGATAATAGCACACGTGAATTCTCTTGGCATATAGTGGGGTCGACATTTCAGCATCAGAAACTCCAGGTCAGGCGAACAGGAGCTCAAGATGTTTTCAGCTTCGGTACACCAGGAATTGTTGATATGGAAACATACCCTCCCCCCTGCTCTTACCAGAAGCCTCCATTTGATCCATACGGAAATTGGGAAAACGTCTGCTTGAATAACAGAGTTGAATGTATCGTCTGTAAGCCATGTCTCTGTAAAAACAAAGACACAGCATTCCGTGATGTCCCTCTGCAATTGAAGCCTTGCTCTGAGTTCACAAGTTCACATTAGCCATCGGGATACCAGGACGAGGAGGCCGTAGGCTGTTCTTTTCAGCCTACCTTGGAAATGACCTTAGGCTGTTCTTTTCAGCCTACAGTACCTTGGAGTCCTCCTTTTCTTCCTCTTCTTTGTGGCTGGCATTGCCTTCGGTCGTCTTAGTCAGCAGCAACAGATGAGCCCACTGTGCGGGGAACAAAGGATTAGTATTCCAGATCATGGAGGCTGAGAGATAAGTGTGTAGCTTCCAATTCATGATCCAGAAGTGTTTGTCGGTCGTATTGTTGCACGAACATGCTGAGCAAATAAAGTAACAATTAACACAAAAATAGCCATAAAAAAAGCAAAGTTGAGCAGTAACCAGCAACCTCAACCTCAGTAACCTCAGCGCCGCCATCTTAACATTTCATTCCCACCTTCCCTCTCTCTCTGTCCAGTTCTCGTTCTTCTCTGTCATGCTCTTTTTTTCTGTGATTGTGCCAGATGCATCACAGAATAGTTTCCCCCCTCTCCCCCTCTTCCCCTCTCCTCCTCTCGTCCTCGTCTCATCCTCCTCTCGTCCTCCTCTCGTCCTCCTCTCCTACTACCCTCTTCCACTCCTCCACTCCTCCTCTCCTCTCTTCCCCCTCTACCCATTTCCTCCTCTCCTCCTCTCCTCCTACTCTCCCCCTTCCTGCTCCAGACTCAGTGAGTGGTTTCAGTTGCTGTGGCATGATGTATTACTTCATCATGGCCCTGGACTAGCCTTGCAGCCCCACAGCCTCATGCTGCAATTATTGGGGAGGTAATGTCATAACCCAGGTGGGCCTGGCTTGCATCTACTGTAGCACATAGAGAGGCCTGGTAGACAGGGCCTAAATGAACACAATTTGTTTCTTTATAGGGCAGGCAGGTGTTCCCGGAAAATCTTTGTGCTTATATATACTGTCTCACATCCAGCACTACAGTACCTGTACCTGACTGCAGGGTCAAGAACTGAAGGCTTCTTAACTAAACTCCATGTCTCCTACACTCCATGTCTGATTTTAAAAATGGCAACCTGCTTAGTGTGTGCGGTTTGGGTTGTCGGTGATGTTTTAACCACCGGTCATTTGTGTCAGAACTCTTATAGAACAGTAATAGAACCATTCTAGAGCATTTCTAGAACTGCAATAGAACAGTTCTAGAACAGTTCCAGAACCTTAATAGAACTACCATAAGCCACCTCCAATGTCGTTCTAAAACAGTAATAGAACAGTAATAGGCTAGCTGTTCCAACCGTTCAGAGATTGGTTGGATGATTCATTATGTGTGTGAGTAATGGGATTTTCTAAGTATTTAACCATGGATTTCATTAATATGCTAAGCAACCTGGGCTGGCTGGCTTTATCTTCACAGCTCCTCAAATACGTTGTTCAACACCACCCAGTTCAACTGACATGCCCTGTTAGCCAATCCTATTGTACATAGTGACAACCACTCCATGGACTGTAAAGGTGTCAGAACACATCAAACAAGGTATTTCCGGAGAAAATGACTGGTTTGTACATGATCGTTAAACAGGTGCATGTCTTGTACATTATCTGGAGGAGCTCACAAAAATAGGATGTGTTTTTAGGGTATGATGGGATAGCAATGCTCTGCCTTCTTTATTATGTCAAACTATTTCCTGGTCATGACCTTGCTTTTAAATCACACTCAACACAAAGTGACAAAACACACCCATGTCATTTTATGTGTGTTACTGGTGATGTCGTCAGTGTGAGCAGTAATATACAGGGTTCTGAGCCTCCACTCAGCCCCCGCCCTGCACTGAGGTTGGTCTGCCAGCCTGCCAGGAGCATGTCAACCTGGAGGGTTTTATTAACATAACTCCAAGTCAGTCTATGAGCCAGATCTGTCACCATCCATCTGTCACCATCAATTTGTCTTCCAGACTGCCGTTCCGTTCGAGTCTGTAGTTAATTCTTTTCCCGCCAGGCTCAGTGGGCCCACAATCAATGTCTTCCTTCCCAAGTTATTCATTATGCCCATACAGTCAGTGCTATCAAAGAGACGAAGAGAGGTATCCCATTAGGACAAAGCTTCTCTAAGAAGCTTACATGTAATTAGGCCCTCAGTGTGATCACTACCTACAAGGTCTAGCTACACTGAACAAAAATATAAATGCAACATGTAAAGTGTTGGTCCGATGTTTCGTGAGCTGAAATAAAAGATCCCAGAAATGTTCCAAATGCACAAAAAGCTTATTTCTCTCAAATATTGTGTACACATTTGTTTACATCCCTGTTAGCGAGCATGTCTCCTTTGCCAAGATAATCCATCCATCTGACAAGTGTGGAATATCAAGAAGCTGATTAAACAGCATGATCATTACACAGGTGCACCTTGTGCTGGGGACACTAAAAGGTCACTCTAAAATGCGCAGTTTTCTCACACAACACAATGCCACAGATATCTCAAGTTTTGAGGGAGTGTGCAATTGGCATGCTGACTGCAGGAATGCCCACCCGAGCTGTTGCCAGAGAATTGAATGTTAATTTGACTACCATAAGCCACCTCCAACGTTGTTTTAGAGAATTTGGCAGTACGTCCACAACCGCAGACCACGCGTATGGCGTTGTATTCCTTCCAGTTCTCTGCTGCCAATGACTGGAACGAATTGCAAAAATCGCTGAAGTTGGAGACTTATATCTCCCTAACTAACTTTAAGCATCAGCTATCTGAGCAGCTTACCAATCGTTGCAGCTGTACACAGCCCATTTGTAAATAGCCCATCCAATGTACCTACCTCATCCCATATTGTTTTTATTTACTTTTTTTGCACTTTTGCACACCAGTATTTCTACTTGCACATCATCATCTGCACATCTATCACTCCAGTGTTAATTTTCTAAATTGCTTTACCTCCTCACGCCATTTGCACACACTGTATATAGACTTTTTCTATTGTGTTATTGACTGTACGTTTGTTTATTCCATGTGTTACTCTGTGTTGTTGTTTGTGTCGCACTGCTTTGCTTTATCTTGGCCAGGTCGCAGTTGTAAATGAGAACGTGTTCTCAACTGGCCTACCTGGTTAAATAAAGGTAAAATAAATCAAAATATATAAAAAATGTTGGTGAGTGTCATGTTTGCTGATGTCAACATTGTGAACAGAGTGCCCCGTGGTGGTGGTGGAGTTATGGTATGGGTAGGCATAAGCTACGGAAAATGAACCCAATTGCATTTTATCGAAATCCATTTATTAGGGCCTAATTTATTCATTTTTATGAGCCCAAATGGAGATTAAAAAATCATTTAAAAAATGAAAACTTGTCTTAAACCAATAACACTGCAATGTAAACACCAAGGCTGACTTCATGTCAAATGTTAATTGTTTTGAGATAATTCCCCCATTTGGAAAGTAGTTTTAAATATTCAATATGCTGCCATTGGAGCTAAGACTTTAGATGCCCCAGTATCTGTGTAAAAGATGTATATTTTTATTGATTTTATTTAACCTTTATTTAACCAGGCAAGTCAGTTGAGAACAAATTCTTATTTACAATGACGGCCTACCAAAAGGCAAAAGGTCTCCTGTGGGGACGGGGGCTGGGATTAAAAACACAATAATAGGACAAAACACACATCACGACAAGCGAGACACCACAACACTACATTAGGAGAGACCTAAGACAACAACATAGCATGGCAGCAACACATGAGAGCAGAGCATGGTAGCAACACCACATGATAACATCATGGTAGCAACACAACATGGCAGCAGCGGAACATGGTACAAACATTATTGGGCACAGACAACAGCACAAAGGGCAAGAAGGTAGAAACAACTGCCACAACTGTCAGTAAGAGTGTCCCTGATTGAGTCTTTGAATGACGAGATGGAGATAAAACTGTCCAGTTTGAGTGTTTTTTGCAGCTCATTCCAGTCGCTAGCTGCAGCAAATTGAAAAGAGGAGCAACCCAGGGATGTGTGTGCTTTGGGGACCTTTAACAGAATGTGACTGGCAGAATGGGTGTTGTATGTGGAGGATGAGGGCTGCAGTAGGTATCTCAGATAGGGGGGAGTGAAGCCTAAGAGGGTTTTATACATAAGCATCAACCAGTTGGTCTTACGACGGGTATACAGAGATGACCACTTTACAGAGGAGTATAGAGTGCAGTGATGTGTCCAATAAGGAGCATTGGTGGCAAATCTGATGGCCGAATGGCAAAGAACATCCAGCCAACCGAGAGCACCCTTACCTGTTGATGTATAAATTACATCTCCGTAGTCTAGCATGGGTAGGATGGTCATCTAAATTAGGGTTAGTTTGGCAGCTGGGGTGAAAGAGGAGTGATTATGATACAGGAAACCAAGTCTAGATTTAACTTTAGCCTGCAGCTTTGGTATGTTCTGAGAGAAGGACAGTGTACTGTCTAGCCATACTCCCAAGTACTTGTATGAGGTGACTACCTCAAGCTCGAAACCCACAGAGGTAGTAATCAAAGAAGTGGAGAGAGCGGCATTCTTCTTACCAAACCACTTGACCTTTGTTTTGGAGGTGTTCAGAACAAGGTTAAGGGTAGAGAAAGCTTGTTGGACATTAAGAAAGCTTTGCTGTAGAGCGTTTAACACAATATCTGGGGAGGGGCCAGCTGAGTATAAGACTGTATTATCTTTATATAAATGGATGAGACAGCTTCCTACTGCCTGAGCTATGGTGAAGAGCATGGGGCCTAGGATCGAGCCTTGGGGTACTCCTTTGTTGACAGGCAGTGTCTGAGACAGCAGATGTTCTGACTTTATACACTGCAATCTTTGAGAGAGGTAGCTAACAAACCAGGCCAAATACCCCTCAGAGACACTGATACTCCATAGCCAATACTCCCACAAGAATGGAATGGTCTACTGTGTCAAAAGTCAATAAAAATAGCAGCACAGCGTTGCTTAGAATCAATGGAAATTGTGACATCATTTAGGACCTTTAAGGTTGCAGTGGCACATCCATAACCTGAGCGGAAACCAGATTGCATACCAGAGAGAATACTATAGACATCAAAAAAGCCAGTCAGTTGATTATTGACAAGTTTGTCCAACACTTTTGATAAACAGGGCAAAATAGAAATTAACTTATAAAAGTTAGGATCAGCTTGATCTCCCCATTTAAATAAAAGGCCCTGGCTGCCTTCCAAGCAATGGGAACCTCCCCAGAGAGGAGAGACAGGTTAAAAAGGTCCGAGATAGGCGATGATAGGGGCTGCAACCTTAAAGAAGTAAGGATCTAAACCATCTGACCCAGATGTTTTTTGGGGGTCAAGTTTAAGGAGTTCCTTTAGCACCTCAGACTCAGTGACCACCTGCAGGGAGAAACTTTGTAGCGGGGCAGGGGAAAAGAGGGAGGACCATCAAGGTTCGTCACATTAGAAGGGGTGGGAGATGAGGAAATGTTGGACAGGTGCTTGAGTCAAATAGAAATCTTGACTTAATGAAGTGGTGATTTAAAAACCTCTTTGGGATAGGGGGCAGCATTTTCACTTTTGGATAAATAGCGTGCCCAATTTCAACTTCCTGCTACTCATGCCAAGAATATAAGAATGTAAGATATGCATATTATTTGGATAGAAAACACTCTGAAGTTTGTAAAACTGTTTGAATCATGTCTTTGAGTATAACAGAACTTATGTAGCAGGCAAAACCCCGAGGACTAACCATTCAGAATTTTTTTATTTTATTTTTGAGGTCACTGTCTGTTCATTGGGTTCTCATGGGGATATTTCTTAGGCACTTGTTTGCAGTTCCTACCACTTCCACTGGATGTCACCAATTCCACTGGAATTTGGTTGAGGTTATTCCTTTGTACAATGAAGAAGTACGGCCATCTTGGAAAAGGGTAACGCTGTTGAGAGTTGGCCAAGACTTGAAAAGTAGCGTTAGTTTCCTCTCGTCCTCTATTGAAAACAGATAGACCCGTCTTCAATTTGATCGATTATTAACGTTTTAAAATACCTAAAGTTGTATTACAAAAGTATTTTGAAATGTTTTGGTAAAGTTTACAGGTAACTTTTGAGATATTTTGTTGTGACTTTGTGCAAATTGGAAGCTGTTTTTTTCTGGATCAAACGCGCCAAATAAATGGACATTTTGTATATATATGGACAGAATTAATCGAACAAAAGGACCATTTGTGATGTTTATGGGACATATTGGAGTGCCAACAAAAGAAGCTCGTCAAAGGTAAGGCATGATATATATTTTATTTCTGAGTTTTGTGTAGCGCCTGCAGTGTTGAAATATGCTACTCTCTTTGTTTACTGTTGTGCATCATCAGATAATAGCTTCTTGTGCTTTCGCCAAAAAGCCTTTTTAAAATCTGTTGGCTGGATTCACAACGAGTGTATCTTTAATTTAGTATCTTACATGTGTGATTTAATGAAAATTGTATTTTAATATTATTTTATTTTAAATCAAATCAAATCTAATCTAATTTATTTATATAGCCCTTTGTACATCAGCTGATATCTCAAAGTGCTGTACAGAAACCCAGCCTAAAACCCCAAACAGCAAACAATGCAGGTGTAAAAGCACGGTGGCTAGGAAAAACTCCCTAGAAAGGCCAAAACCAGAACCAGGCTATGAGGGGTGGCCAGTCCTCTTCTGGCTGTGCCGGGTAGAGATTATAACAGAACATGACCAAGATGTTCAAATGTTCATAAATGACCAGCATGGTCGAATAATAATAAGGCAGAACAGTTGAAACTGGAGCAGCAGCACAGTCAGATGGACTGGGGACAGCAAGGAGTCATCATGTCAGGTAGTCCTGGGGCACGGTCCTAGGGCTCAGGTCCTCCGAGAGAGAGAAAGAAAGAGAGAAGGAGAGAATTAGAGAACGCATACTTAGATTCACACAGGACACCGAATAGGACAGGAGAAGTACTCCAGATATAACAAACTGACACTAGCCCCCCGACACATAAACTACTGCAGCATAAATACTGGAGGCTGAGACAGGAGGGGTCAGGAGACACTGTGGCCCCATCCGAGGACACCCCCGGACAGGGCCAAACAGGAAGGATATAACCCCACCCACTTTGCCAAAGCACAGCCCCCACACCACTAGAGGGATATCTTCAACCACCAACTTACCATCCTGAGACAAGGCCGAGTATAGCCCACAAAGATCTCCGCCACGGCACAACCCAAGGGGGGGCGCCAACCCAGACAGGCTGACCACAACAGTGAATCAACCCACCCAGGTGACGCACCCCCCCCAGGGATGGCATGAGAGAGCCCCAGTAAGCCAGTGACTCAGCCCCCGTAACAGGGTAGAGGCAGAGAATCACAGTGGAAAGAGGGGAACCGGCCAGGCAGAGACAGCAAGGGCGGTTCATTGCTCCAGAGCCTTTCCGTTCACCTTCCCACTCCTGGGCCAGACTACACTCAATCATATGACCCACTGAAGAGATGAGTCTTCAGTAAAGACTTAAAGGTTGAGACCAAGTTTGCGTCTCTGACATGGGTAGGCAGACCCATTTTAATCTGGCGCTCTGCATTTTCCCTGGCTTTTGGCCAAGTGAGACGCGACTGTCCCCCTATCCTAGAGCTCAGTCATGTGCTTCTTGTCAGTAACAACCACATCATCAACATTAAGGGACATGGGCAGCTGTGAGGAGGAGGGTGAATGATAACATCCAGTAACAGTCAACAAAGAGCTATTTAAAAGTTGAATGCTTAAAACCAGCAAATCAAATTGTTTGGGGACAGACTTGGTGGAGACAACCACGCACTGAAGGTGTTCCTTGGTAAAGATTGCGACTCCACCACCTTTGGAAAATCTGTCTTGCCGAAAAATATTATAACCAGTAAGGCTAACATCAGTTACGGCCGATATGATTATCCGCAAAATAATTGCTTGTTTTGTCACATAAACTGAAATTAGGCGAACTATTTGCATTTTAGCAACCAGGAAATGGCAGGGAAATGTATGCATATTGCACCTTTAATAATAGTATATTTTTCTTTTTTGACTGAAACCCCCAGAAATGTACAATCAATTCATATTGTGGAAAGCTCTTGACATTTGGCAACAAATAACCTGGGCATGGGCTTTAGCTGTCTTGTCAGCCATTTTATCCTGCATGAAGTGTTTGGACAGATGAAACCATGGTTATGAGAGAGATTTTTCATTAGATTCCATGCTTGGCTCAACCCAAAGAGCAGCCCTGCGGAGTGTTAACACCTTGCCTTGCCGGCAGAAACCTGTGAACCATGCTGCTATTGTAGTTCACTTACTGTGCAACTTTACTTATTTTTCTAAAACCGAAGTTCGGGAGAACTTTGCTCTGGAATGTGTCTAAATCTAACAGACCATTACCATTCCCTAAAAACAGGTTCACACCTTATAAGAGGGTCTATTTACCCTTGTTGTTTTAAACATTTGCAAACGCTCTTTTTGTCTGGTGTTGTTGTTGAGGTAACATTCTCTAAAACAACGTTGGAGGTGGCTTATGGTAGTCAAATTAACATTCAATTCTCTGGCAACAGCTCGGGTGGACATTCCTGCAGTCAGCATGCCAATTGCACACTCCCTCAAAACTTGAGATATCTGTGGCATTGTGTTGTGTGAGAAAACTTTATGGGAAAAGCCGGTTGATGTCCATGGACTCCTAATGATCCGTATGTGACACTACTTATTGAGGCCTTTTCACATCTCATGAAAAATTCATAAGTACTTTTGTCTCTCTCAGGTTGAAAGCTGCCGCATAATTGAATGTTATAGTCCTTTTTCTTATTCAATATGCTACACCACTTGAGTAAACGCTTTAATGAGATTGGCATAACATGATGGTTCCAGTAATAATTCACAATGCCTCCTACAATTAACTCTGCCTGTTTGAACATATGTCGCCTGTTTATGTGGTACAGAATGTTTGTTTGTGTAATGAAGGGTATAATGTTTTTGCCTGTGTTTATATGTCTGCTTTCTGCATATTTTTGCATATTTCTATTTATTTTGAATGTGTTTTATTCTAAACGAATTCAAGAGGACCTCCTAGCTGTGTGTGGCTCGTGAGGTGCCATTCATTTAGAAACCTCAACTAATAAACACTGACATTAACCATTCTTAGAACTGCTTGTTGCAGATACACCAATCCCTCATCGGTCAGCTCACTATTAGAGTAATGGTAACCTCTCTCTTGAATCCTGTGACACCCCCTTCAAGGAATATCTGACCCCGGTTTAATGCTGTTTTGAAGTCGGTCAAATCCTCCAAATTAACCAAATTACATTGACAATTTTTTCCTCCTTTTCTCTTTTCTTCTCATCTCCTACCCTGCTTCCTGTGAAAACACTTCCCCTCCTTGCCTTTCCTCCTGACACACAGTGGCATGCTGACATTCTGCAGTGTCTGACTCAGAATGGGACTGAAGTGGATAATTGTAAGCGCATGCTTTTGCCACGGAGCGCTCGTTTATCTCGACAAAGAAGAAAGCTTCATCTTGAGACTACTTGTGTAAATTACCGGCACAGCAAACCAAACAGCTCTATTGAAAAACAGATATTTACAGAAGGAGCATGTCTGTGTAGTATTGTCTGGCCCTGCAGACACACTGAGACACAATGAGACACACTGAGACATACTGAGATGCACTGACTGAGCCTCTACAAATGGAGATGGATCTGCAGGCTTCTCACCACCATCAACATGAGCATGTA
The DNA here is from genome assembly GCF_034236695.1 of Oncorhynchus nerka. Classification (NCBI taxonomy): domain Eukaryota; kingdom Metazoa; phylum Chordata; class Actinopteri; order Salmoniformes; family Salmonidae; genus Oncorhynchus; species Oncorhynchus nerka. The sequence goes on from NC_088417.1 coordinate 68,515,322, forward strand.
GCATACAAGTCTCATGGGGCACCTGACTGGGAAACCACCTGACATTTGTTTAGCGTTTTATGTTATTCTGAGTTGGGTAATGCTGCAACCAATGATACAGTAGTTGAATAAAATAAAATAAAAATGTATTTGTCACATGCTTCGTAGACAACAGGTGTAGACTAACAGTTAAATGCTTACTTACGGGTCATTCTACAACAATCAGATGAAAGATAAGATAAAAAATACAAAAATAGAAATAGTGGTACAGTGAATAACGAATAAAAATAAAGAGTAAAAATACCATAAATATATATAGGGTGTAGAAAATAACATGGCTATAAACAGGGAGTACCAGTACTGAGTCAATGTGCAGGGCTTTGAGGTAATGTGTAAGTGTGTAGGTAGAGTCCAGTGTGTGTTGGTAGAGTGAGAGCTACTAGGTGACCTAAACTGGGACATGCTTAACACCCCGGCCATCCTACAATCTAATCTTGATGCCCTCATTTCACACAAATGATCAATTAACCTACCAGGTACAACTCCAAATCCGTAAACACGGGCACCCTCATAGATGTCATCCTAACTAACTTGCCCTCCAAATACACCTCTGCTGTTTTCAATCAAGATCTCAGCGATCACTGCCTCATTGCCTGCATCCGTAATGGGTCTGGGACCAAACGACCACCCCTCATCACTGTCAAACGCTCCCTAAAACACTTCTGCGAGAAGGCCTTTCTAATCGACCTGGCCGGGGTATCCTGGAATGACATTGACCTCATCCCGTCAGTAGATGATGCCTGGCTATTCTTTATAAGTGCCTTCCTCACCATCTTAAATAAGCATGCCCCATTCAAAAAATGTAGAACTAGGAATAGATATAGTCCTTGGTTCACTCCAGACCTGTCTGCCCTTGACCAGCATAAAAACATCCTGTGGCGTTCTGCATTAGCATCGAATAGCCCCCGTGATACGCAACTTTTCAGGGAAGTTAGGAACACATTTACACAGGCAGTTAGGAAAGCTAAGGCTAGCTTTTTCAAACATAAATTTGCATCCTATAGTACTAACTCAAAAAAGTTCTGGGACACTGTAAAGTCCATGGAGAATAAGACCACCTTCTCCCAGCTGCCCACTGCTCTGAGGCTAGGAAACACTGTCACCACCGATAAATCCACTATAATTGAGAATTTCAAGAAGCATTTCTCTACGGCTGGCCATGCTTCCCACCTGGCTACCCCTACCCCGGTCAACTGCCCAGCACCCTCCACAGCAACCCGCCAAAGCCCCCACCATTTCTCCTTCACCCAAATCCAGATAGCTGATGTTCTGAAAGAGCTGCAAAATCTGGACCCCTACAAATCAGCCGGGCTAGACAATCTGGACCCTCTCTTTCTAAAATGATCTGCCGCAATTGTTGCAACCCCTATTACTAGCCTGTTCAACCTCTCTTTCGTATCGTCTGAGATTCCCAAAGATTGGAAAGCTGCCGCGGTCATCCCCCTCTTCAAAGTGGGTGACACTCTGCGCAGCCGTATTCATCGACCTGGCCAAGTCTTTCAACTCTGTCAATCCCCACATTCTTATTGGTAGACTCTACAGCCTTGGTTTCTCAAATGATTGCCTCGCCTGGTTTACCAACTACTTCTCTGATAGAGTTCAGTGTGTCAAGTCAGAGGGCCTGTTGTCCAGACCTCTGGCAGTCTCTATGGGAGTGCCACATGGTTCAATCCTTGGGCCGACTCTCTTCTCTGTATATATCAATGATGTTGCTCTTGCTGCTGGTGATTCTCTGATACACCTCTACGCAGACGACACCATTCTGTATACTTCTGGCCCCTCTTTGGACACTGTGTTAACTAACCTCCAGACGAGCTTCAATGCCAAACAACTCTCCTTCCCTGGCCTCCAACTGCTCTTAAATGCAAGAAAAACTAAATGCATGCTATTCAACCGATCACTGCCCGCACCTGCTTGCCCGTCCAGCATAACTACTCTGGACGGCTCTGACTTAGAATACGTGGACAACTACAAATACCTAGGTGTCTGGCTAGACTGTAAACTCTCCTTCCAGACTCACATTAAGCATTTCCAATCCACAATTAAATCTAGAATCGGCTTCCTATATCGCAACAAAGCATCCTTCACTCATGCTGCCAAACATACCCTTGTAAAACTGACCATCCTACCGATCCTCGACTTCGGTGATGTCATCTATAAAATAGCCATCCGTTTTTGTCACCAAAGCCCCATACACTACCCACCATTGCGACCTGTACGCTCTCGTTGGTTGGCCCTCGCTTCATACCCGTCGCCAAACCCACTGGCTACAGGTTATCTACAAGTCTCTGCTAGGTAAAGCCCCGCCTTATCTCAGCTCACTGGTCACCATAGCAGCACCCACTCGTAGCACGTGCTCCAGCAGGTATATCTCACTGGTCACCCCCAAAGCCAATTCCTCCTTTGGTCAACTTTCCTTCCAGTTCTCTGCTGCCAATGACTGGAACGAACTGCAAAAATCTCTGAAACTGGAATCACTTTTCTCCCTCACTAGCTTTATGCACCAGCTGTCAGAGCAGCTCACAGATTACTGCACCTATACATAGCCCATCTATAATTTAGCCCAAATAACCACCTCTTACCCTACTGTATTTATTTATTTTGCTCCTTTGCACCCCATTATTTCTATTTCTACTTTGCACATTCTTCCACTGCAAATCTTCCATTCCAGTGTTTTACTTGCTATATAGTATTTACTTCGCCACCATGGCCTTTTTTTGCCATTACCTCCTTTATCTCACCTCTTTTGCTCACATTGTATATAGACTTATTTTTCTACTGTATTATTGACTGCATGTTTTGTTTATTCCATCTGTAACTCTGTGTTGTTGTATGTGTTGAATTGCTATGCTTTATCTTGGCCAGGTCGCAGTTGCAAATGAGAACTTGTTCTCAACTAGCCTACCTGGTTAAATAAAGGTGAAATAAAAAAATAAATAAAAAAGAGTCAGAACAAGAGAGCTAGTGCAAAAAAGGGTCAATGCAGGTAGCCATTTGATTAACTATTTAGCAGTCTTGTTTAGCAGTCTTATGGCTTGGGGGTAGAAGCTATTCAGGGTCCTGCATTGGTACTACTTGCAGTGTGGTAGCAGACAGAACAGTCTGTAGCTTGGGTATCTGGAGTCTTTCACAATTTTTGGGCTTTTGAGGATCTGAGGGCCCATGCCAAATCTTTTCAGCCTCTTGAGGGGGAAGATGAATTGATGTGCCCTCTTCACGACTATGTTGGTGTGTTTGGCCCATGATAGATCCTTAGTGATGTGGACACCGAGGACCTTGAAGCTCTCAACCCGTTCCACTACAGCCAAGTCGATGTGAATTGGGGCGTGCTCGGCCCTCTGTTTCCTGTAGTCCACGATCAGCTCCTTTGTCTTATTGACGTTGAGGGAGATGTTGTTGTCCTGGCACCACACTGCCAGGTCCACACTGTCAGGTCTCTGACCCCCTCCCTATTGGCTGCCTCATCGTTGTCGGTGATCATGCCTACCACCGTTGTGTCATCGGCAAACTGAGATGTGCTTGTCTGCGGGATACATACAAAATGCGTACTGTTTGTTGGTAGTGGGGGTACTGTTGGAGTTACTCAGGGACCAGAGCAATCTGTATCATCCATACATTATCATAATTGCATTTCTGATATTTTCAAGTGGCTGGTTGATAAGACTTGTTTGGTTCCCCCTGACGGTATCAATTAGGGTTTAGGGTTTAAGTATTCACTCTGCCCTTTGGTGACCTTTAGATGACAGACCTCATGTAACGTCAGTGCTAAATCATTGGAGGAGGCTTCCACCAAAGAGAACACCAGATCATCCTTTTGATCCTTATAATCTTTCCAAATCCCGGGGATCAACGCTTCTCCATTATGGAAATGGAAAATGTAGGCATTCAATTCTTATCTTCCTAGTCTCTCGTGACAGGCTGTTTGGCTCTGGGGTGCCAATATTATTATCTTCCTGGAACCCTTCTATTAAGTGAGTGATTTGTGAGGTTAGTGTTTGAAGTCATGCTGTGGTTTTATCATCACTAACAATTTGGGTTTATAAGCAACTTAAGAAACACTCCCTTCTAAATGCACTGTCACCCTGAAGGTTAATTTCTGATGAATGCAGGCACCTTCCATTATGGAGAGCCTGCAAATAAATGTTTGTTGAACCTTTTCCTCTCCAATAATGCAAGTGGAAGATCCAGTGCAGGCAAGTAGCATAAAATGAGATGAAATTAAGTCATAGTATTCATTCAGTTCAGCTCTCTCTCTGGCTGTACCATACACACTCACCCACCCAATTCTACCCAGGAAACCTTGTCCCCCCAGCCCTCATCCCACAGGTCCCTTTCCCCTGCAAACATATTTCATGTAATTTTGTCTTGAAGGCTTACAAATTCTATTATAGTGATCCTGTGTGCATGGCGCAGCGCTGTAAGGAGCGAGAGGGGGAGAGCAGAGCGGCCTCCAGGGGGAACGAGACCCTAATACTAATAAACGAGCGCGACTTTGCCTTTGCCTCTCTCGCCCTGTGGGATGCGAGGGAGAAAGGGCTGAGTAATTGGAAAATATCCCTGCCTCGTATTCCAAAGAGATCCCCCTCCTCCCACCACCACCACTAACCTCCCTCCTCCGTTTCCCCCCTCCTCCCCTCGACTGCACAATGAGATATACTGTTCTCATTTTGCTTCATAAAAGGCACAATTAGCGGAGTTTGAGGAGTCTGTGTGTGTGTGTCAGTGTTTGTCTGTGGTGTGTGTCTGTGTGTGTTTGGTGTCAAGGGTGAACAAAAAATGTCTGTGTGCCGCTCTTTTATGTCATGTGATCCATGGATGGGGGTAGGAGTGATGGGGGGTGGGGTCTACATGTGCCATGGAGTGCCGTCACTCTGTCTCTGTCTCTGCCTCCTGCCTATAATGTGTTTGTACCTGCACTGGCAGTGGTGGAAAAAGTACCCAATTGTCATACTTGAGTGAAAGTATAGATACCTTAATGGAAAGTTACTCAAGTAAAAGTGAAAGTCAGTCAGTAAAATACTACTTGAGTAAAAGTATTTGGTTTTAAATATACTTAAGTATCAAAAGTAAATGTAATTGCTCAAATATACTTAAATATCAAAGGTAAAAGCATAACTCATTTAAAATTCCTTATATTAAGCAAAGCAGACGCCACCATTTTCTTGTTTAAAAAATGTACGGATACACTCCAACACAGACATTATTTACAAAAGATGAATTTGTGTTTAGTGAGTCTGCCAGGCCAGAGACAGTAGGGATGCCCACGTTTTTCTCTTGATAAGTGAGTGAATTTGACAATTTTCCTGTCCTGCTAGGCATTCAAAATGTAATGAGAACTTTTGGTTGTCAGGGAAAATATATGGAGTAAAATGTACAGTATTTTCTTTAGGAATGTAGTGAAGTAAAAGTTGTCAAAAATAGTAATAGTAAAGTACAGATACTTAAGTAGTACTTTTGTTAGGAGTGTGTATTGGAGGCAAAGTCATGTGCAGGAGAGCAGAGTGTAGTGAACAGGCACACTTTTTATTCCAGTAAAAATGACAGCACAAACTACATAAAATGTGCTCAAACACGGAACATAGACAAAAAGTAATGCGGGTAACAACATCCACAATATCAAAATACAGGTAACACAAACAATCCTACACAAAGATGGGGAACAGAGGAATAAATACATATGAATTGATTGGGGAATGTAAACCAGGTGTGCAGGAAACAAGACTGTAAACAGTTTTAGGGCCGTAGGGAGACCGGGCAGAGGGAGGAGATGGCAGGACATGGAGAAACGATCCACAACTACCAAGATCGTGGTATTCCCCTGTGAGGGAGGAAGATCTGTTAGAAAATCAACCGACAGGTGTGACCAAGGCCGTTGTGGAACGGGTAAGGGATGTAGCTTACCTCTGGGCAGGTGTTTAGGAGCCTTACATTGGGCGCACACCGAGCAGGAGGAAAGTCCCACCAGTACTTCCCAGACAGACAGTGCACCGTCCGACCGATCCCCGGATGACCAGAGGTGGGTGATGTGTGGGCCCAATAGATCAACTGGTCACGGACAGCAGACGGAACATAGTGAAGTCCGACGGGACACTGGAGTGGAGTGGGTTCAGTACGCAACGCCCGCTCAAAGTCCGCGTCCAGCTCCCACACGACCGGCACTACCAGGCAGGAGGCCGGGAGAATGGGAGTCTGATCCATGGGCCGTTCCTCTGTGTCATACAGCCGGGACAGTGCGTCTGCCTTAACATTCTGGGAACCTGGTCTGTAGGACAGGGTAAACAAAAAACAGGTAAAGAACATGGCCCTCCTTGCCTGACGAGGATTCAGACTCCGAGCTGCCTGGATGTACTCCATGTTGCGGTGGTCAGTCCAGATAAGGAAAGGGTGTTTAGCCCTCGCAAGCCAGTCTCCAAGCCTTCAAAGCCTTAACCACAGCCAACAGCTCCCATGTTCCGCTCCGCCGGGCTGAGCTTCTTCGAGAAGGAAGCACAGGGACGGAGAGCACGGCTCCGATCCCAGCCTCTGACACGTCCACCTCCACTATGAATGCCAAAGAAGGATCCGGATGGGCCAGCACGGTAAACATAGCTCACAGCTGCCTAAAAGCCCTGTCCGCCTCAGCCGACCACTGCAGACGTACAGGACCCCGTCGTCGGCAGTGAGGTAATGTGAGCAGCCACCTGGCCAAAACCTCAGGATAAATCTCTGGTAGTAATTGGCAAACCCTAAAAATCGCTGCACCTCCTTTACCGTGGTGGGAGTCGGCCAATTACGCACGGCCGCTATGCGGTCACTCTCCATCTCCACCCCTGATGTGGAAATGCGATACCCTAGGAAGGAGACGGACTGTTGAAAGAACAGGCATTTCTCAGCCTTGACTTACAGGTCATGCTCCAACAGTCGTCCAAGTACCTTGCGCACCAAGGACACATGCTCGGCGCGTGTAGCGGAGTTTATCAGAATGTCATCGATATACACCACTACACCCTGCCCATGCAAGTCCCTGAAAATCTTGTCTTCGAAGGATTGGAAGAGTGATGGAGCATTCATCAACCCGTACGGCATGACGAGCTACTCATAATGCCCGGAGGTGGTACTAAACGCAGTATCCCTCTCGGATACGCACCAGATTGTACGCACTCCTGAGATCCAGTTTAGTGAAGAAGCGCTCACAGCATTGACTCAATCGCCGTGGCGATAAGAGGTAGCGGGTAACTGTACCTCACCGTGATTTGATTGAGACCTCTATAATCAATGCACGGGCTCAGACCTCCATCCTTCTTCTTCACAAATAAAGAAACAAAAAAAACTCAATCCCTGACGCAGGGATTTGGAGAGTCTCCATAGCCACTGTCTCTGCCTGTGAGAGGGGATACACGTGATTCCTGGAGATTTATCGCACAATCCCCCCATAGATGGGGTGGTAATTGAGTCGTCTTCTTCTTACAGAAGGCGAGAGCCAAATCGACATTTTCTGGGGGAATGAGACCAGGTCTGGACTTTCCACCGTGGTAGCACCAATGGAAACCCCTACACACCTCCCCGAGCACTCTCGCGACCACCCCGTGAGAGCCCTCTGTTGCCAGGAAATGGTGGGGTTATGACGAGCCAACCAGGGAAGGCCTAGTACCACAGGAAATGCAGGAGAGCCTGGACCCTAACGGTCGACTATCCAGAGCGCAAACAGGAAAAGTCCCTAAACTAAGTGCTAACGCTCTGTCAATAAAATTCCCTGCTGTGCCTGAATCGACGAGCGCCTTATGCTGGGAATGCGGGGAGAACTCAGGGAAACAAACCGGTACAAACAGGTGCACAACAGAGGACTCTGGATGAGAGTGGTGCATACTCACTTGGGGTGACGTCAGAGTGCCCTGCCTGCTGCCTCGACTACCAGAGAGACCAACCCGACACCGACCGGCAGTGTGCCCTCTGCGACCACAGATGGTGCACGTGAAGGCCCCTCCTCCAGTCTCCCTACGTGTAACCCCTCCCAACTCCATGGGCACCGGAGCGGGAGTGCTGGGAGATGGAACCGACAGAGCCCCCTCAGGACATCCACGGACGACCAGCAGGTTATCCAACCGAATGGACATATCCACCAGTTGGTCAAAGGTGGTGGTGGCATCCCTGTAGGCTAACTCCCGTCGGACGTCCTCACGTAAGCTGCATCGATAGTGGTCGATGAGGGCCCTGTCGTTCCATCCTGTTCCGTCAGCCAAGGTCCGGATCTACAGCGCGAAATCCTGTGCGCTCTTCGTCCCCTGCCTCAAATGGAAGAGTCGTTCACCCGCCGCTCTACCTTTGGGCGGATGGTCAGAGACGGCCCAGAAAACGGAGGGTAAACTCCTCAAAGTGGTCCAACGCCGCGTCTTCCTCTCCCCACAAGGCGTTTGCCCACTCCAGAGCTCTCCCCGAGAGGCATGAGACGAGGGCGGATACTCTCTCCCTTCCTGAGGGAGCTGGGTGAACAGTGGCCAGGTATAGGTCCAGTTGTAAAAGGAATCCCTGGCACTGTGCGGCCGTCCCATCATACTCCCTGGGAAGGGAGAGACGTATTCCACTGGAGCTGGATCCAGACTGGACGGTAGAGATAACCCCGGTTGAGCTGGTCAAGGAACTGGAGAGACCTCCTGTCTCTCCCAGCGGTCCACGGTCTGGACAACTCGATCCATCATGGCACCGAGATGAGGTAGCATAGCTGCGTGTTCCTGGACCCATTCCTGGACTCCTCTGACCGGTGTACCTGTTCCTGCTGACTCCATGGTTGGTGTAGGATTCTGTTAGGAGTGTGTATTGGAGGTGAAGTCAGGTGCAGGAAAGCAGAGTGTAGTGAAGAGGCACACTTTTTATTCCGGTAAAAATGACAGCACAAACTACATAAAATGTGCTCAAACAAGGAACATAGACAAAAAGTAATGCGCATAACAATATCCACAATATCAAAATACACGTAACACAAACAATCCTACACAAAGACATGATGAGGAACAGAGGAATAAATACATATGAATTGATTGGAGAATGAAAACCAGGTGTGCAGGGAACAAGACAAAACAAAACCTTATTTCCCCCTGTCTTCAGACTCTGAGCACCAAGCAAACCCACTCCAAACAAATCATCTTAGAACATGCTAACAATCATAGGGGTGGCAGGTAGCCTGGTGGTTAGAGCGTTGGACTAGTAACTGAAAGGTTGCAAGACAGAATCCCAGAGCTGACAAGGAAAAAATATGTCTTTCTGCCCCTGAACAAGGCAGTTAACCCACTGTTCCTAGGCAGTTAACCCACTGTTCCTAGGCAGTCAACCCACTGTTCCTAGGCAGTCATTGAAAATAAAAAATCTGTTCTTAAATGACTTGCCTAGTTAAATAAAGGTACAAAAAAAAAAAAAAAAAAAAAACAGTAACAATTCTACACCTGATTTCTTTCCCGGTATCATCTGGATGTATGCAGTACTCGCCGGTTGCATGGTTTCTGTTCATGTGTTATGGATTCTCTGAAATGAAATTGACTCACATGTTGACAGTTTTAGTATATTCAGTACTTCAGCTTCAGTAATTCAGTATTTTATCTTTGTTGATTGAACTTGGGGGTTGATGGTAATATAGTGAATAAAGAGAACAATTGCAATATGCTGAATGTGCTGCATTCTACAGTGGAGAATGGTGGGAGGAAGAAAGAGATTAAAACATCATGTGTTCAGTTTTTAGGTCAACCGTCATCCTCAATATCCATGATGCAATCTACAGTTACTTGAAAGTCATGTTGTATTTTGGTATCACACTGTTGAAGGTACACACAAGAGGAGGAGGAGAGGTTTTTGTCAGTGTGTTTTCTTCTCCTTTTTACATTTTATCTCTGGCTATATTTGGAAGCTGTCTTGGTGTATTTGCACTGATGACAGATATGGAAAATGCTTCACTGTGCCGGGAACTAAGATGAAGTTGAAAAGCACATAACATAAGTTTATCAACTTATTTATGGAATTGAAAGAGAAATGGCACACACATTTGATCATATTATCTCTTAGAGCTGGAGTTGTCTAGTGAAAAGCCATTCTCATCCTACAGTTCTTAGGAAGGGATTCAGACAGACTCAAATCTATTCTTAACCCTGAGTTACAGTGCTTGGCAATTATACAGTATATCGACCATCTTTAGTGTTCTCCTCCTTCTGCTCCCATTCATTCTAATACCGACTTAACATTTATATTTTACATTGTAGTCATTTAGCTGCTACTCTTGTCCACAACAACTTACAGGAACAATTAGGATTAAGTGCCTCGCTCATGGGCACATCTGCAGAGTTTTCACCTATTCCGCTCCAGGAATCAAACCAGCAACCTTTCGGTTACTGGCCCAACGCTCTTAACTGCTAGGCTACCTGCCGCCCAAGTTCATTGTAAGAGAATGAGCCGATAGACTTGTGATTGATGTGATTGATTGTGTGAACCAGGGGAAGTAACACGAGCAAAGAGGATTTTGACAGGCCCCATACATCAAGATTTTTCTCACTATGCCTGTTAATGTCACTGCTACAAGCTTCAGGGTGTTCAATCATATTGATTCATATGGGTGACAATTAGGTCTTCATTGAGCAGACTTGTGGGATACATTGCATTGCATTGCATTGCATAAGAGCAAGACTGTGTAATCTGATCTGATTTTAGATGTAGCCAGGCTAGCTAATGTACTAATCCAATGATTTAATATAACATCAACCTTGACGGTTGATATTCACTCTAAGGTCAAAGGTATTGAGGATCATCATGTACAGTACAATTCTTCTCCCCTTGAGGCATACATAGAAACACCATTCATAATTCATCACCACTTTGGAACAATAGATCATATTATATGGCTCTTATTAGTTGTTAATAATTAGCCATCGATTCATGTATTAACATGCAGTTTAAGGTCATTAGGCACTTGTTAGTCCTTTAGGGACTGATAGTTAGTCATAAATGATGAATATTAGGCTTTCCCACTGTGATTTAACCACTCAAATCCCTACCATACATTAATAGTTGCGACAGCATATACTGGGGCCAGAGTGTGTACACTCAGAGCCATGTTCTTCTGCATGGTAACAGAGCAGAGCGAGAGGCATTTATAAAGACTAGGGTGTACACAGTGGAAATAATAGTGGCTATTACCAGGCTTAGAAACAGAGGGCTTGGGGGTAGAGAGATGAACCCATTCCATCCAGCATTCAGCCAGCTCATTGTTGCTGTATAAGTGCCATACATACGAATTAAATAGCTGTTTAAATTGTATTGTACTCAACTCATCTCAATCTCAAGTGAGATTCCTGCAGATCAAGAGAGAATAGGGATAGTTTAATGAGAGATGTGAGACAAAGAGATAAATCCAAACATCTATTTGTAAATCTCATTTAATTACTACCATCTGCTGTGTGGTTGCGTCACCAAGGAGAAAGAGAGAGACGGTTTTGCTTTCATTATAGCTTGGCAAAACACATAATGCTATATTGTACATGTACACGTATACATGTTAGTTTGCATATGTAGTTTTCTGCTAAGTGATTACATAATGTTGGTATTTCTGACGACCAGTTGAGTTAATCTTTTTCATTACACATACTATACTGTAAGCTATAAGTCTGAGGGTTAATACTGTTACACCTCATCAGCGAGTATTGTATGTGTTTCACATCACTGGGAGCACTTGAAAGAAGAGGTGAGAGCTTTGAATTCCTCACACATCACACAGTGATAGTATGGGGTATTCGGTTCAGTCTGTTTGCTGTTGCTGCCTAGAGCAAGAAACCTCCTCAGGTAAATGCATTTCAAAGCACTTCTTCACTTTTCTTTATTTCTCTTCTCCTCCTCACAGTTTTTTAAATCTGCCTGTTGCTTTATTTTCCAGAATAGAATGTGTGCCGTGTGTGTGTCTGACCTTGGTCATGTCTAGATAGTATTTAGTATTGGCTTGATTAAATATACTGAACAAAAATATAAATGCAACATGAAAGAATTTCTAAGATTTGACTGATTTACAGTTCGTAGAAGGAAATCAGTCAATTGAAATAAATAAATGAGGCCCTAATCTATGGATTTCATGACTGTGCAGGGGTGCAGCCATGGGTGGGCCTAGGAGGGCAGCCAATCGGAATGAGTTTTTCTCCACAATAGTGCTATATTACAGACAGAAATACCTCTCAGCACCCCTCTCAGACGATCCCGCAGGTGAAAAAGCCAGATGTGGAGGTCCTGGTCTGGCCTGGTTACACGTGGTCAGCGGTTGTGAGGCCCGTTGGATGTACTGCCAAATTCTCTAAAACGACATTGGAGGCGGCTTATGGTAGAGACATTAACAATAAATGATCTGGCAACAGCTCTGTTGGACATTCCTGCAGTCAGTATCCCAATTGCATGCTCCCTCAAAACTTGAAACATCTGTGGAATTGTGTTGTGTGACAAAACTACACATTTTAGAGTGGCCTTTTATTGTTCCAACACAAGGTGCACATCCCCCCCCCCCCCATAGATGGGAATAGAAGTACTCAGACTGGACACTCTTTGAGCCGTACCCCCGTGCTGAGCCACACTCTGGCTGCATCATTATGCCTGTAGGCTAAAAATACAGTGGCTCTCCTGATCCCTAATTCACACAGGACCAGCCCACAGTGCTGCCACCACCACACACGAGCACCATCACCACGACCATGGCTCTGTGTGCTAGCTATCAACATGTAGGCATGTCATGTTGGTGAGATAATCACACTGCTGGTGTTTTGGGCTTTAATCTGATTGATGTTATAATAAGATAATGATAGGCTATCATCATGAAATGAATAATACCTTATCACCAATAATATTAGATTGAATGTGATTACTCTTTATAATTAAGATTTGGATTGAGTCTGATGAGAGTTGTATTTGATGTTTAATCCTATTCATTTATTTCTTAACACATGGCTTTTTTCAGTGCAGGTTCCATTTGAGCATTCAGAACCCATGACTGACTGGAACAGGAAATCAATAATGTTCAACTGGCATCATGGTGACAACGGCTCCACTGATCCACTGATTGAATATGGAGGATGGGGCTTTGAGTCTTGAACAGAACATCAATACAGAAACCATAGGAACACATGGAGGGATTCATTAATACACTATTCATATATGTAAGTGGAACCACTGAGAAATCTTTAAGAGCTATTACAAGTGGCAAATGAGATGTTTGGGTAATCAAGACTGTGAACGATATTGGTATGATTGACAAACAAGTAATGGAAGTAAATGCTCTTAATTAATTATGGTTTTGAGAATCCATTTCTGCACTTCAGGGAGATTAAATCAACACTTGGCTTTTCACAGCTCTCTCTTACAAGGTTAGGACAAAAGCTGCTACTCTCAAAACAATGTTTGAATATATATTTGTTGTACCCAAATGATACATTGCATAGACCTGGAATAACTACAACCTTGCATAGACCTGGAATAACTACAATAACTACAAAATCATGTTTGGTACTCTAGGCAGTAGCATATCAACTGAATACATTACTGTGGCCATAATGAAGAAGTTGCTTGGGAGATTCTCAGCATCCTTGGTTGTGGTTACCGGTAAGCCCAAGCGAGCATGAAACATTGGAGGATTCATCATTGTATATCCTGGGGATATAGAATATATGACTTGTATTTCATGTATTTGAGAGGGACTTGTTTAGACCTAAATAAAATAAATGACATAGTTGTCATTTACCTTTGAGTAATATAATTGCAATATTCACCATGATAAGTAATTATTTCATTGTTTTCAATATTCATCATCATTTATCTAATTGGGAAATGCGATCTTTATTTGATTTTTTTTACTCAACTAAATTAGATTTACATGAACTCTGTTTCCACCACCACCCTTGCTGACTTACCTGACCCACCAATGACCAAACACTTCAGATGAGTTTAAAAACATTTTTTTTTAAATTTCACCTTCATTTAACCAGGTAGGCTAGTTGAGAACAAGTTCTCATTTACAACTGCGACCTGGCCAAGATAAAGCAAAGAAGTTCGACACATACAGCAACACAGAGTAACACATGGAGTAAACAAACATACAGTGAATAATACAGTATAAAAAGTATATATACAGTGTGTGCAAATGAGGTAGGATAAGGGAGATAAGGCAATAAATAGGCCATGGTGGCAAAGTAATTACAATATAGCAATTAAACACTGGAATGGTAGATGTGCAGTAAAAGTAAAATGTTATGTGACACAGTATCATGAGACCCAGCCAGTGTTCTTTTTCAGTGGGGTTTGACAGGGGAGTAGAGTACAGTGAGATTGTCCCCCTGTCTCTCCCTGGAGAGAACCTAGTCCTGTTACATAACCTGTGTGATAATCTGACACTTAGGTGCATGGTATGTATGCCGACGTGGGATCTGTCAATAGCACTGAATGGGTGTCAGGGTGATAGCAGCATAATGCTCAATACTGACGGACTGTTTCCCCCTCTGCCTTTACTCCAGATCCATATAGTCAAGACACAAGAGCTATAGACATACATCAGAGTCGACATGCTGGTGTGAGGGTTTGTCAAATCAAATCAAAGTTTATTTGTCACATGTGCTGAATACAACAGGTGTAGGTAGACCTTACAATGAAATGCTTACTTACAGGCTCTAACCAATAGTGCAAAAAAGGTATTAGGTGAACAATAGGTAAGTAATTAATAAATACAACAGTAAAAAGACAGTGAAAAATAACAGTAGCGAAGCTATATATAGTAGCGGGGCTATAAAAGTAGTGAGGCTACATACAGACAACAGTTAGTCAGGCTGATTGAGGTAGTATGTACATGTAGATATGGGTAAAGTGACTATGCATATATGATAAACAGAGAGTAGCAGAAGCGTAAAAGAGGGGTTGGCGGGTGGTGGGACACAATGCAGATAACATGGTTAGCCAATGTGTGGGAGCACTGGTTGGTCGGATCAATTGAGGTAGTATGTACATGAATGTATAGTTAAAGTGACTATGCATATAAGATAAACAGAGAGTAGCAGCAGCGTAAAAGAGGGGTTTGGGGGGACACACACAATGCAAAACATCCGGGTAGCAATTTGATTACCTGTTCAGGAGTCTTATGGTTTGGGGGGTATAAACTGTTGAGAAGCCTTTTTGTCCTAGACTTGGCACTCCAGGTACCGCTTGCCATGCAGAGGTAGAGAGAACAGTCTATGACTGGGGTGGCTGGGGTCTTTGACAATTTTTAGGGCCTTCCTCGAATGATTAATTAATTGTACATGTTGTTTGGGATAAGATCCAGGTTTTATAATGAGTTTTTAAAATAGTGGTGGCTCTTTATGTGGTTACGAAGGGCTGGAATTGTCACATAGGGTCACATAACAAGTGTAAACTCAATAAGATGCATTTTTATGTATTTAAATATACAAAGGATTGTTTTGGCAGCTAGGATGAGAATGTACTGTCCAAATTTTGAGTAGACACTGTATGTAACACACCTTTTGTGGTATAGTAGGCTAGTCATAGAACATTCATAAGTAGGCTATAACTTTATCTGGCTTATTACAGTTTCAACCGACAACATTACATGAGCGTATAGTTTTGACCGTTCTCCTTAGTACAACGAAACATACCAGATTCCATTGACAGCACTATTTGCGCCGAGGAAGCGCATACCCTGTAAAGCGGCACTGCGGCATCGCCATATCAATGCGCCCGGTCCTCAAGCACTGACTGGGAGAGAATAGCGCCTTTGCTTCCTTACCGGATTTATTTGTTAGTTACATTTTTCCTTTTGTTTAATCTTTTATTGACCATTCGTATCCGAATACCAGCGACTTGCCCGGACGGTCCCCACTTGCAAGGGTTTGCATTTCTTGGTTTTGCATGACGTGTCTTGGAGAAAAAGAGGCTTGCTTTGTGTGTTAGTGAAAATAAGCGGAGAGCTGGAGCAGGAGGGGAAGCAGTGCCAGTCTCTGTTGTAGGCTGGACTGGCCACGGAGCGTGAGATATACTGACAGAGAGACAGACAAAAAAGGACTGAAGGAAGACAGCAATATAATGTGATAACAGCACGGGACGAGAAAAGGGAAGGCGAAAGAGCCAAAACAGCTTTTAAACGATTTACTAGAGCTATGTTGTTTGCATGTCATTAGGGGAGTGTTGGCACGGGGCATCAGGTTAAAGGGATAGGGACTGGGAAATGGCTTAGGACCGTTATAAGAATGGCTGAATTTAGCTCCTAGGGCTAAAACAAGGAAAAACTGCAGCATAAACAAGGCTGGGATTTTTGATGGTTTAGATGCTCCCTTATTACGCACCATCGGTCCAAATAAGCCACATTTGCGAGCCATTGTAATGTGCTGATGTGCAACATTTGCCACTTGCAGTCTAGCTGGCTATTGGTATATTACAGGTTTTACTCATGCTACTTTCCATTGCAATCCTTGGACAATTATATAATTCAAAGTTGAAGATGGTGGTTGTCTATGACATATGATTATTATGGTGTGTCTGGTTATGATGGAGCTAGGCAAGGTGTGTTCCTACTGTCTGTCTGTGGAACGGTTCATCCAGCAGCATTGGGGGGGGGGTGTGATGAAATTTGGAGTGGCTTGGATGAGGCTAGACTAGAGCATGCCTGTGATGTTTGGTGTATTCAATGATGGATAGACTACCGTTTTGGTGATGTCATGTACACTTAGTATCTAAATGGGTTTTGGTATTGTAGATAGTATTCATAGAGTACATGTTATCTGTATCTTTGCCATACAGAGCAGATTAGAAGACTGAGAATGAATGTTTGTGTTAAGGAATGATTGAGATGACACACTGTTGAATGTGTTGTCATCTGTATGCTGTCTGAAACGCATAGCATGTAGCATGACTAGAATGTCAATAGGTTAATCACATAGAGTAGCCTATTATGACTGAACACATTAACTTTTGACTTCGGCTGGTCCAAATGTAAGTGCTTTAAGATCAATTGTCAGTTAAGGTCTTTGTCATCATACTAGATCTAGGAGAGAGCAATGTTTGGCAGAATCCTCATCTCAAACCCTCAAGGACAGACATCATTCAATATCTAGTGTTGGATGTTATGACCAATGTGTTTATATGGTTTACATGAGGTTATCTATTTGAAGAAATTCATTTGGAATGTAAAATTGTGACGAAACTAGTATATTCTAAGAATCAATTACCTTGTAGAAATATTACATAATGGATAGGCCATTCAATAAATAGATTGAAATATGCATAATGACGAATACACACGACGGCGAAAAAAATACATGGTATACTTAATGGAAAAGGTATTTTCACAGAAATGTACACTGAATCAGGGTTTTATGCACCTATATGGAGAGAGTGTAAATCATAGGTGGGATTGGAAGTGTTCACAAAGGCAGGTGTCGTGGTGACTATGACTATGATGATTATATACATTGTCTCACCTCTGGTGAAAGCACAGTGAGTTTAGAAATTGAGACATAATCGTATGATGATCAGGCAAGCTGGTGTTCTATATGCAGTGAACAGAACCCGAGATGATAACCACAGCAGGCCTATTTTTAAAAGGTCCACATATATAGGAATAGGCTTAACCAAATAGAGAAAATTCCCCTACATTTATACATGTAAGGATGCTTATTTCATTAAAAGTACAGGATAGAGTAAAACCACAGGGGAGAACTATAGAGACAGTATTAGAGAAGGAGCACTTTGAAACACATAATGATCTCAGCCACATAATGATTTCAGCCTAATGATTATGCATTGTAAAAGAAAAGATGACAGTATAGTGAGAAGTCTGAAGCTATATCATAATGAAACATTCATTTATGTTGCATTATGTAGACTGTTAACAACCCCCTGTACTGTATTATAATCTTCCTACCTTGAGAGGATGGCTCATTGACTTAATGCATTCGACATTAAGGACTGCTGCTGACTGAACATGTTGCAAATGTATGCTCTCTATCTCTTTGACTTTCAGGAGAGAGAGCTGGCTGACTGCAGCATGTGAAGAGGGAGGATTCCTTCAGGAGGATCAGGATGTGGCTTTTTACAATTGGTTCGCCATGGCAAGACATGTCCAGTGATCAGACATTCTTTTCCAGTTAAAGAGTTTTCTTATTTTTTTTCTCTTTTTGAGTTGACAGTCTGGTTTCCACGTCTAAACGACAATTTTACCCTTTGTCTATTAGTGGATTTCATGGACGACCGTTTGGGATCTTTGCTTTGGAACCTGCTGCTGGGCTTTCAATGACTCAATGCATTCTCTACTCCAGCCTATGCCCTTTGGATATTATCTAATCACTTACTCGTCATTGGATTTCATGCACTGAGTAACTATACGTACTACTTGTTGGATATTGTTAGGAAATATCTGTTGGTATTTCTTTCTGCTGGGAGTTCAACTGTGCCAGT
Organism: Oncorhynchus nerka; assembly: GCF_034236695.1. NCBI lineage: Eukaryota > Metazoa > Chordata > Actinopteri > Salmoniformes > Salmonidae > Oncorhynchus > Oncorhynchus nerka. The sequence continues at coordinate 68,533,787 of NC_088417.1, forward strand.
GAGTGCCCTTGACAGGGTTGATTATCTTCTCTGCTAGAGGAGTCTCTAGGTGGGCTTTTCCTCTGAGGAAATGGATGGCCCTCGGTCCAGTGGGCTCCGCAAAAAGAGGAAGTCTAAGTCCGAGAGGGATCGGGGACGAAGATCAAATGGGACAAGGAACAATAACCATGTGAGGGGAGGCTGTGTGGGGCTCCGCTTCTCCTCGGATTCGGAGAGGGAGGAAAGTGTCAGGAACCCCTTTTCTTCCCGTCCGAAGCCCCCAGGAGAAAGAGAAAGGAGTCTACGTCTGCTGAGGAGGACATCATAGATGGCTTTTCTATCTCTGGTTTCATGACGCTGGAGGAGCTGGATGTGAGTAACTCCAGGCTGATGTTACTACTTCTTCTATTCTGACCTGCAGGGGGGGGGGGGGGGGTCGATGTGTGATTTTAGCATATCCTCTCTGGGTTTTGCCATCTCCTCTAGATATGGCTGTAAGGGTGTTTTAACACGTAGTCCACTTTAAAATAACCGATCTCAGTCCTCTTTAAAAAAGCAAAAAACTCAGTTCTCTTTGCATTCACGCTGTTGAAACTTCACCTTTTTTGAGGTCTGAATTCTCTTTGCATTCACATTACTATGTTTAGAAAAGAACCAAGATATTTCTACAACATTCACTCAATGCACTCTGGGTAAAACAGGACAAAGCCATTCCATCAGAACACGTTATCGGACAGCTTGATATACCTACTTACGTTTTGGAAGCTAATAGATTGCATTTAGTTAAAAGATTACACATAATTATTGTATTCATAAAATAATATTAACATGTAAATTATAATTGGTAACAGATTAAATACCAGTAGAGTAAATGCAGATTAAATAATGCTGTAGTCTTCATAAAAAATGGTATTCCCTTTAAGATCTAGAATGGAGTTTGTACCCTATGTTGTGATTCTCGCCAAACCCTCCCTAACCCGGACGACGCTATGCCAATTGTGCGTCGCCCCACGGACCTCCCGGTTGCGGCCGGTTACGACAGAGCCTGGGCGCGACAGAGCCTGGGCGCGACAGAGCCTGGGCGCGAACCCAGAGTCTCTGGGAGGCCATAAGTGCGTGAATTTGACTATTTTTCTGTCCTGCTAAGCATTCAAAATAACGAGTACTTTTGGGTGTCTAGGAAAATGTATGGAGTAAAAAGTACAATATTTTCTTAAGGAATGTAGTGAAGTAAAAGTAGTCAAAAATATAAATAGTAAAATAAAGTACCAATACCCCAAAACACGACTTAAGCAGTACTTTACAGTATTTTTACTTTAGTACTTTACACCACCGCCAATGTGAAGGTGTTACGGCAGGGGAAATGGTGTTGCAGTAGTCTAGTGTGTGGTGCGGGAATAATGACAAGCAAACCTGGAGAGCTTGGTGTTCACATTGCCCTTAAAAAGGGAACCAGACCACGGAATTCAAGTGAACCGAACTCAGATCAGTTCGGTTCCCTTAAGGGGGCTCTTTTAAGGAGTCTGAGTTCCTTTGGAGTGTTCACACTCAACAACAAATTAAGTGAACTGCACTGAGTTCACAAAAATTGGCAGAAAGGGACCAAGTGTGAAATCACCCTTAATCTCTTGACACTATGTTAAGAGAGGGTTGTTATTGTCTCCAGTCCCAATCTCTCTATCTGTATTGCTGGACTGGCCTTGCACTTGGCTGAGCTCTAGCCTGCATATTTCTGTTGTGAGCTGGATTCCAACAGATGTGACGATTCAGCCAAAACGAGACAATTCAGCCAAAGATCTATATCTCTGTCACAGAGCTTGTGTTGTTGAGCAGTATTGTGGATTTGTTTTTATAAGAACGTGCCAGACAAAGGCTTACAGTACGAGGAATGGCTTCCAAAGGTTCTAGAAGGTTTCAGAATCCAGAACAGGCCAGTAGTGGATCTCATGATTATTTATTTGCCTTATTGTCTGTGGAATAAGCTCCTCACATGTACAACAGTATGTATAGCCTAATTAGGAATATATTAATCATTCATTTCATTCCACTTGTTTGAACTTGTATTCCAAGTCAAACTTTATTTGTCACATACGCCGAATACAACAAGTGTAGACCTTACTGGGAAATGCTTACTTAAAAGCCCTTAACCAACAGTGCAGTTCAAATGAACTAAAGTAAAAAATAATAAAAAGTAGCACAATAACATAACAATAATGAGGCTATATACATGGGGAACCGGTACCGAGTCAGTGTGTGAGGGTACATGTTATTTTGTCATTTGTACATGTAGGTTGGGGTGAAGTGACTGCATATATAATAAACAGTGAGTAGCAGCAGTGTACAAAACAAATGGGGGGGTCAATGTAATAGTCCGGTGGCCATTTGATTAATTGTCAACAGTCTTATGGCTTGGGGGTAGAAGCTCTTAAGGAGCCTTTTGGTCCGAGACTTGGTGCTCCGGTACCGCTTGCCATGCGGTAGCAGGGAAAACAGTCTATGACTTGGTTGACTGGAGTCTCTGACAATTTTATGGGCTTTCCTCCGACACCGCCTATTATATAGGTCCTGTATTACAGGAAGCTTGGCCTCAGTGATGTACTGGGCCGCACTACCCTCTGTAGTGACTTGTGGTCAGATGCAGAGAGTTGCAATACCAGGCGGTGATCCAACCAGTCAGGAGGCTCTCGAAGGTGCAGTTGTATAACCTTTTGAGGATCTGGGGACTGATGCCAAGTCTTTTCAGTCTCCTGAGGGGGAAAAGGTTTTGTCATGCCCTCTTCACGACTGCCTTGGTGTGTTTGGACCTTGATAGTTTGTTGGTGATGTGGACATCAAGGAACTTGAAAATCTCGAGATGCTCCACTACAGCCCTGTTGATGTTAATGGGAGCCTGTTCAGCCCGCCTTTTCCTGTAGTCCACGATCAGCTCCTTTGTCTTGCTCAAATTGAGTGAAAGGTTGTTGTCCTGGCACCACACTGCCAGTTCCCTGACTTCCACCCAAAAGGCTGTCTCATTGTTGTCGGTGATCAGGCCTACCAATGTTGTGTCATCAGCAAACTTAATAATGGTGTTGGAGTCGTGCAAAGCCACGCATTCGTGGGTGAGGAGTCAGTGTGGAGGAGGGGACTAAGTACACACCCCTGAAGGGCCCCAGTGTTGAGGTTTAGTGTGGCAGACGTGTTGTTTGCTTACCCTTACCACCTGGGGGTGGCTCGTCAGGAAGTCCAAGATCCAGTTGCAGAGGGAGGTATTTAGTTCCAGGGTTCTTAACTTAGTGATGAGCTCTGTGGGCACTATAGGATTGAACGCTGAGCTGTAGTCAATGAACAGCATTCTCACATAGGTGTTCCATTTGTCCAGGTGGGAAAGGGCAGTGTGGAGTGCGAATGAGATTGCATCATCTGTGGATCTGTTGGGGCGGTATGCAAATTAGAGTGTTTCTAGGGTATCCGGGAGGATGCTGTTTATGTGAGCCATGACCAGCCTTTCAAATAATTTCATGGCTACCGGGCGGTATTCATTTAGGCATGTTACCTTCGCTTCCTTGGGCACAGGAACTAGGGTCATCTGCTTGAAACATATAGGTATTACAGACTCAGTCAGGGAGAGGTTGAAAATGTCAGTGAAGACACTTGCCAGTTGGTCCGTGCATGCTTTGAGTACACGTCCTGGTAATCCATCTGGCCCCACGGCTTTGTGAACGTTGACCTGTTTAACCTTTCTAGCGCAGGGGTTCCGCTAGCGGAAAACCTCGACAACATTCCGCTGAAAAGGCAGCGCGCGAAATTCAAAAATATTTTTTGGAAATATCTAACTTTCACACATTAACAAGTCAAATACAGCAAATGAAGGATGAACATCTTGTTAATCTACCCATCGTGTCCGATTTCAAAAATGCTTTACAGCTAAAGCACAACATATGATTATGTTAGATCACCGCCAAGTCGAAAAAACACACAGACATTTTCCCTGCCAAAGATAGGAGTCACAAAAGCAGAGATATAGATCAAATTAATCACTAACCTTTCAAATCAAATCAAATGTTATTTGTCACATACACATGGTTAGCAGATGTTAATGCGAGTGTAGCGAAATGCTTGTGCTTCTAGTTCCGACAATGCAGTAATAACCAACAAGTAATCTAACTAACAATTCCTAAACTACTGTCTTATACACAGTGTAAGGGGATAAAGTATATGTACATAAGGATATATGAATGAGTGATGGTACAGAGCAGCATAGGCAAGATACAGTAGATGGTATCGAGTACAGTATATACATATGAGATGAGTATGTAAACAAAGTGGCATAGTTAAAGTGGCTAGTGATACATGTATTACATAAGGATGTAATGGGTGTAACCTTTGATGATCTTCATCAGATGATACTCATAGGACATCATGTTACACAATACATGTATGTTTTGTTCGATAATGTGCATATTTATATCCAAAAATCTCAGTTTACATTGGCTCCTTACGTGCAGTAATGTTTTGATTCCAAAACATCCGGTGATTTTGCCGAAATACTCATAATAAACATTGATAAAAGATACAAGTGTTATTCACAATTAAAGATAGACTTCTCCTTAATGCAACCGTTGTGTCAGATTTCAAAAAACTTTACGGAAAAAGCATAATCTGAGAACGGCGCCCAAAACACCCAGAGGAATATCCGCCATTTTGGAATCAACAAAGTTAGAAACAACACCATAAATATTCACTTACCTTTGATGATCTTCATCAGAAGGCACTCCCAGGAATCCCAGTTCGACAATAAATGACTGATTTGTTCCATAAAGTTCCATCATGTATGTCCAAATAGCCACTTGTTGTTAGCGTGTTCAGCCCAGTAATCCATCTTCATGAGGCGTGAGCATTTCATCCAGACAAAAACTCGAAAAGTTACAGTCCTTTATAAACATGTCAAACAATGTATGGAATCAATCGTTAGGATGTTTTTAACATAAAACATCAATAATGTTCCAACCGGAGAATTCCTTTGTCTTCAGAAAAAGCACTGGAAAGCGAGGTAACTCTGTCAGGAGCGCGCGTCATGAGACCAAGGCTCTCTGCCCGACCACTGACTCAGAGGTCTGATGAGCCCCTCCTTTATAGTAGAATCCTCATTCAAGTTTCAAAAGACATTTGACATCTAGTGGAAGCCCTAGGAAGAAAACCTCATCCATATCTCAATGTGTACTCGGTAGGCCAAGCTTTGAAAAACTGCAAACCTCAGATGTCCCACTTCCTGGTTGGATTTTTCTCAGGTTTTCGCCTGCCATATGAGTTCTGTTATACTCAAAGACATCATTCAAACAGTTTGAGAAACTTCAGTGTTTCCTATCCAATACTACTAATAATATGCATATATTAGCATCTGGGACAGAGTAGGAGGCAGTTCACTATTCATCCAAAAGTGAAAATGCTGCCCCCTATCCCAAAAAGGTTAAAGGTCTTGCTCACGTTGGCTACCAAGAGCATTAACACACAGTCATCCAGAACAGCTGGTGCTCTCGTGCATGCTTCAGTGTTGCTTGCCTCGAAGCGAGCATAAAAGCCATTTAGCTCATCTGGTAGGCTCGTGTCACTGGGCAGCTCGCGTCTGCGTTTCCCTTTTGTAGTCTGTAATAGTTTTCAAGCCCTGCCACATCCGACAAGTGTCAGAGCCGGTGTAGTAGGATTCAATCTTAATCCTGTATTGATGCTTTGCTTGTTTGATAGTTCGTCTGGGCGCATTGTGGGATTTATTATAAGAGTTTACGATTCGTGTCCCACTCCTTGAAAGTGGCAGCTCTAGCCTTTAGCTCGATGCGGCTGTTGCCTGTAATCCATGGCTTCTGGATGGGATATGTACGTATGGTCACTGGGGATGATGTCGTTGATGCAGTTATTGATGAAGCCGATGACTGAGGTGGTATACTTCTTAATGCCATTGGATGAATCCCGTAACATATTCCAGTCTGTGCTAGCAAAACAGTCCTGTAGTGTAGCATCCGCGTCATCTGACCTTCCGTATTGAGCGAGTCACTGGTACCTCCTGCTTTAGGTTTAGCTTGTAAGCAGGAATCAGGAGGATAGAATTATGGTCAGATATTCCAAATTGAGGGCGAGGGAGAGCTTTCTATGCATCTCTGTGTGTGACGTAAAAGTGGTCTAGAGTTGTTTTTTTTTCTCTGGTTGAACATGTGACATGCTGGCAAAAATTTGGTAAAACGGATTTGAGTTTGCCTACATTAAAGTGCCCGGCCACTAGGATTGCCACTTCTGGATGAGCATTTTCTTGTTTGCTTATGGCCTTATAGAGTTGGTTGAGTGTGGTGTTAGTGCCAGCATCGGTCTGTGGTGGTAAATAGGCGGCTGCGAATAATATAGATGACAACTCTCTTGGTAGCTAGTGTGGTCTACAGCTTATCATAAGGTACTCTACCTCAGGCAAGCAATACCTCGAGACTTCTTTAATATTAGACATCGCACACCAGCTGTTACTGACAAAAAGACACACACCCCCACCCCTCGTCTTACCAGACGTAGCATCTCTGTTCTGCCGGTGCATGGGAAATCCTGCCAGCTCTATATTTTCTGTGTCCTTGTTCAGCCACGACTCGGTGAAACATAAGATATTACAGTTCTTAATGTCCCGTTGTTAAGGTAATCGTAGGTCATCCAATTATTGTATGTTAGCAAGAAGAACGGAAGGCAGTGGGAGTTTACTCGCTCTTCCACGGATTCTCAGTTGGCAGCCCGATCTGCTTCCTCTTTTCCTCCGTTTTTTCTTCGCGCAAATGACGGGGATTTGGGCCTGTTCCCGGGAGAGCAGTAATGTCTTTCTCGTCGGACTTGCTAAAGGAAAACGTTTTTTCCAGTTCGTGGTGAGTAATCACTGTTCTGATGTCCAGAAGTTATATTCATTCATAAGAGACGGTAACAACAACATTATGTACAAAATAAGTAAAATAATAAGTTACAAACAACGCAAAAAAAATAACAAAATAGCTCAATTGGTCAGGGGCGTGTCAAACTTTAGCAATCCTCTTCACCACCATCTTATTACAATGTTAACTACAGTTGAAGTCAGAAGTTTACATAAACTTAGGTTGGAGTCATTAAATCTCATTTTTCAATCACTCCACAAATTTCTTGTTAACAAACTATAGTTTTAGCAAGTCGGTTAGGACATTTACTTGGTGTATGACACAAGTAATTTTTCCAACAATTGTTTACAGACAGATATTTCACTTATAATTCACTGTATCACAATTCCAGTTGGTCAGAAGTTTACATACATTAAGTTGACTGTGCCTTTAAACAGCTTGGAAAATGGCAGAAAATTATGTCATGGCTTTAGAAGCCTCTGATTGGTTAATTGACATAATTTGAGTCAATTGGAGGTGTACCTGTGGATGTATTTCAAAGCCTACCTTCAAACTCAGTGCCTCTTTGCTTGACATCATGGGAAAATCAAAATAAATCAGCCAAGACCTCCAAAAAAAATTGTAGACCTCCACAAGTCTGGTTCATCCTTGGAAGAAATTTCCAAACGCCTGAAGGTACCACGTTCATCTTTACAAACAATAGTACGCAAGTATAAACACCATGGGACCACGCAGCTGTCATACCGCTCAGGAAGGAGACGCATTCTGTCTCCTAGAGATGAACGTTCTTTGGTGCGAAAAGTGCAAATCAATCCCAGAACCATAGCAAAGGACCTTGTGAAGATGCTGGAGGAAACGGGTACAAAATAATCTATATCCACAGTAAAACAAGTCCTATATCGACATAACCAGAAAGGCCGCTCAGCAAGGAAGAAGCCACTGCTCCAAAACCGCCATAAAAAAGCCAGACTACGGTTTGCAACTGCACATGGGGACAAAGATCATACTTTTAGAAGAAATGTCCTCTGGTCTGATGAAACAAAAATTTAACTGTTTGGCCATAATGACCATCATTATGTTTGGAGGAAAAGGGGGAGGCTTGCAAGCCGTAGAACACCATCCCAACTTAATATATATTGAAGCAACATCTCAAGATATCAGTCAGGAAGTTAAAGCTTGGATGCAAATGGGTTTCCAAATTGACAATGACCCCAAGCATACTTCCAAAGTTGTGGCAAAATGGCTTAAGGACAACAAAGTCAAGGTATTGGAATGGCCATCACAAAGCCCTGACCTCAATCCTATAGAAAATGTGTGGGCAGAACTGAAAAAGCGTGTGCAGGCAACGAGACCTACAATCCTGACTCAGTTACACCAGCTCTGTCAGGAGGAATGGGCCAAAATTCCCCCAACTTATTGTGGGAAGCTTGTGGAAGACTACCAGAAACCTTTGACCCAAGTTAAACAATTTAAAGGCAACGCTACCAAATACTAATTGAGTGTATGTAAACTTCTGACCCACTGGGAATGTGATGAAAGAAATATAAGCTGAAATAAATCATTGTCTCTACTATTATCCTGACATTTCACATTCTTAAAATAAAGTGGTGATCCTAACTGACCTAAGACAGGGCATTTTTACTATGATTAAATGTCAGGAATTGTGTTTAAATGTATTTGGTTAAGGTGTATGTAAACTTCCGACTTCAACTGTATGTCACCAAATATATATTACATTATATAATTACTGTAGGCCTATACTTGTGTTGTCACTTGTGAGCCTTAATTCATGGATTCCTTTCCTACTACTCCTCTGCAGTATGTGTTTCCAACACAATCTTTGTGCTTTGTCATGTAAATCAAAACCTATACATACATTACAACAACATTAGCTTTCCTAACAGGTTAGATACTTGTATGAAGTAGGCTGTAAGAACCAAGTGGGCAAAACCTGGTTTAAAAGACAGTATGTATGTCAGTATGATGTATTTTTATGATGTCTTATTCTAGTTGGAAAATTACTTTTTTATTTTACTTATTATTACTGACCAGAATATGCCGTCTTTTTCTGACCACCATAATAATTGTGACCTCTATCTGACCTGCTGGTCATAATTCTGACCACTATATTATGTGCTACATTATGTAGCCTACTAGTCATAGTTAAGACCTCATCATAACCTGTTATTGACCACCTGACTACAGCTTTATTACTTGCACTTTTAGAAAAAAGGGTTCCAAAAGTTTTCTTCGGCTGTCTCCATAGAATAACCATTTTTGGTTCCAAGGAAAAGCCGTTTTGGTTCCACGTAGAACCATTTTGGTTTCCATGTAGAACCCTGTGGAAAGGGTCCTACATAAAACCCCAAAAGGTTCTACCTCAAACCAAACAGTGTTCTCCTATGGGGACAGCCGAATAACCCTTAGGTTCTAGATAGCACCTTTTTTTCTAAGAGTGTACTGTATAAAGTATTGCAGAGGATGAAGTTGGATATTGAAAACATTGTTCATTGCATTTCTGTTTCCATAGTCACCAAATTCAGTTAATCTGCAACATATTATTTCTTACCTTTAAAATAGATCAAGCAATTGCAAAACAAATCTACATAACAATGTTTTGCACATCCTCATACATTTGTTTCATAAATCACCCACAGACATTACATGCATTGAAAGACTAGGACACAGAGTATAAGTCCCTTGTCTATTTTTTATCTTTCTCTTTTTCAAAAGTTGTGTGTCTTTCATCTCATTCCCGCAACAAACATGAAGACAATGTGCATACCAATTGCTTCCTTTTGTCCTCATTGGTGAGGCTATCCTCCACGACCTCAAACTCACTAAGCCCGGCAGCTGGATCTAAAGCTATACTGAACGAAAATATAAATGCAACATGTATTTTGGTCCCATGTTTCATGAGCTTAAATAAAAAATCCCAGAAATGTTCCATACGCACGTATTTCTCTCAAATTGTGTGCACAAATTTGTTTACATCCCAGTTAGTGAGCATGTCTCCTTTGCCAAGATAATCCATCCTTCTGACAGGTGTGGAATATCAAGAAGCTGATTAAATGGCATGATCATTACACAGGTGCATCTTGTGCTGGGGATAATAAAAGGCCACTCTAAAATGTCACACAACACAATGCCACAGATATCTCAAGTTATGAGGGAGCGTGCAATTGGCATGCTTACTGCAGGAAAGTCCGCCAGAGCTGTTGCCAAATAATTGAATGTTAATTTCTTTACCATAATCCCCCTCCAATGTCATTTAAAATAACTTGGCAGTACGTCCAACTGGCCTCACAACCGCAGACCACGTGTAACTACGCCAGCCCAGTACCTCCACATCCGGCTTCATCACCTGCGGGATTGTCTGGAACCAACCACCTGGAGAGCTGATGAAACTATGGGTTTGCACAACTGAAGAATTTCTTCACAATCTGTCAGAAACCGTCTCCGGGAAGCTCATCTACGTGCTTGTCTTCCTCACCAGGGTCTTGACCTGACAGCAGTTTGGCGTTGTAACCTACTTCTTCAGTGGGCAAATGCTTACCTTCGATGGCAACTGGCATGCTGGAGAAGTGTGCTCTTCATAGATGAATCCCGGTTTCAACTTTACTGGGCAGATGGCAGACAGCGTGTATGGCATTGTGGGCGAGCGGTTTGCTGATGTCAACGTTGTGAACGGAGCCCCGTGGTGGTGGGGTTATGGTATGGGCAGGCATAAGCTATGGATACAGAACACAATTGCATTTTATCGATGGCAATTTGAATGCATGGAGAAACCGTGATGAGATCCTGAAGCCCATTGTTGTGCCATTCATCCGCCACCATCACCTCATGTTTCAGCATGATAATGCAGGCGCCATTTTGCAAGGATCTGTACACAATTCCTGGAAGCTTAAAATGTCCCTGTTCTTCCATGGCCTGCATACTCACCAGACATCACCCATTGAGCATGTTTGGGGTGCTCTGGATTGATGTGTACGACAGTCTGTTCCAGTTCCCGCCAATATCCAGCAACTTTACACAGCCATTGAAGAGTGGGACAACATTCCACAGGCCACAATCAACAGTCTGATCAACTTTCTGCGAAAGAGATGTCGCGCTGCATGAGAAAAATGGTGGTCACACCAGATACTGACTGGTTTTCTGATCCACGCCCCTAACTTTTTTTAAAGGTATTTGTGACCAATAGATGCATATCTGTATTCCCAGTCACGTGAAACCCATAGATTTGGGCCTAAATTGACTGATTTCCTTATATGAACTGTAACTCAGTAAAATCTTAGAAACTTGTGTTTTATATTTTTGTTCAGTGTAAATCTGTGTCACCTGTAGTTGTTTCTCTGTACTCGAACTGTTAAATTCTGTTCCTTAAGTCGGGCAATAAATACAGGACCCTTTTCTGAAACCCTTGCAACAACAAAAAAATATATTTTATTTGCTTATTTGTTGTGCCATTTACATTTCAGGAGAAGTCTTAAATATGATATGCGGTTCTTACTTTCAGTAGACAATAGAATGTTGCCTCTGAGCGGAGAAGACAACCTGCAACAATTATTCGCCTATCAGAAAATGTGTTTTTGTTTTGATAGACCTATGATCCCAGTGTCTCATACACGTGATGAATTCTGAAGTTGAAACGTTTGTGGTGCAGGAATAATTGCACTGGGGAACATACAGTATACCGTGTGGAGGCCTATTTCCATTCATTATGTGTATTATATTTGCTAAGCACCTCTTCTTCCATTATTTTGGATATGTTTCTATGCTCATGCGTGTCCCCAAAGGCAAGACCTGAATTATTGCATTTTGACAGGAAATGTATTTTGACTGAACCGAAATTGATAGCCTAAATGTATGTGGACCTAAACGTGAGTTTTTCTTTTGCCACATTTAAAATGTACTTGTGAAGAGGCAACTCTGGGATGCTGGCCTTATAGACAGAGTTACTCTGTCCAGTGTCTGTGTTATTTTGCCCATCTTAATATTTTATTTTTATTGGCCAGTCTGAGATATGGCTTTGTCGTTGCAACTCTGCCTAGAAGGTCAGCATCCCGGAGTCGCCTCTTCACTGTTGACGTTGAGACTGATGTTTTGCGGGTACTATTTAATGAAGCTGCCAGTTGAGGACTTGTGAGGTGTCTGTTTCTCAAACTAGACACACTAATATACTTGTCCTCTTGCTCAGTTGTGCACCGGAGCCTCCCACTCCTCTTTCTAGTCTGGTTAGAGACAGTTTGCGCTGTCCTGTGAAGGGAGTAGTACACAGCGTTGTACGAGATCTTCTGTTTCTTGGCAATTTCTCGCATGGAATAGCCTTCATTTCTCAGAACAAGAATAGACTGACAAGTTTCAGAAGAAAGCTCTTGGTTTCTGTCCATTTTTAGCCTGTAATCGAACCCACAAATGCAGACGCTCCAGATACTCAACTAGTCTAAAGAAGGCCAGCTTTATTGCTTCTTTAATCAGGACAACAGTTTTCAGCTGTGCTAACATGCTTGCAAAAGGGTTTTCTAATTATCAATTAGCCTTTTAAAATGGTAAACTTTGATTAGCTAACACAACGTGCCATTGGAAAACAGGAGGGATGGTTGCTGATAATGGGCCTATTTAGATATTCCATAAAAAATCAGCCATTTCCAGCTACAGTAGTCATTTACAACATTAACAATGTCTACACTGTATTTCTGATCAATTTGATGTTATTTTAATGGACAAAAAATGTGTTTCTCTTTCAAAAACAAGGACATTTCTAAGTGACCCCAAACTTTTGAACGGTAGTGTATGTTGTAGCTTAGAGCCTATTTCACTTCATCTGAGGGGTTAGTGTTGTGCCCGCCATCGGTTGAGACACTGCATACTCTTAAATACTGCATACTCATGTTTTGGCTGATAAATGTACAAAAATGGGAATAAAATTGAAATATAAACTTTCAAATGGTACCACAAAGATGGATGGAAGTCCACATATCAGAGAATGTTGACTTGAATGGGTATGTCTATTGTTTTAAATTATGCTGTCAATCTTTCATAGGAAACCTATTGAAGTAATTGAGATATATAGATAATAGAATACACATTCCCATATGTCGTTCGACGGTGTGTGTACCAGCGGCCATTTTTGTGGTAGTATTCTGTAGTAAAAAGTTCAACTGAATTTCAATGGTGTTCCAGCTAAATTGCGGTGGTTTGAAGGGATAGGTAAATTCTATGATTGAAATGACACCCACCCTGTATTCAAGAGTGCTGTGTCTAAACTGATGGTGGCACAACATAAACACCTCAAATTATGTAAATTAGGGTCTAATATGCAAAAATGTTTTTTGGGGGGGTTTACATGTTTTAAGATTATTAACGTTAAAGGCAAAAAAAAAATACCATTTAGTCTGACAACTTTTAAATTATATCAAACTCAACCGTTAATCTTTTCAATGATGAAGACATGGATGTCTCATGGTAGGGTGAGGTATGCAAAATGTGTAAACTTTGAGCACCTCTATCTCCTGAATGTTTTGGCATTTTGGTCTAAAAAGCCACTTTCTGACCACTTCTACCATGGGAAAAGGCGCAACGCTTCCTCACCATTAAAAATGCATTGTTTTATTTAAGCATGATTAAAAGATAAAAGTTTCAGCTTTCGATGGGGCTTCATCAGAATCTTTTCCTTTTTCAATGATTACATTTTTTGGGTGCACCTCGACTCACATTGGTTGAGCACACTCCACTTTTTTCCACTTCTACCATGGGCAAATATGTATGGTGTTTTATGTTCAAATCAAAAGGGGTGCGGTCAAAAAGTGATTGAAATCAAATGGAACGACCCGATAGCGGTACACTCTTTCTCCAGTGGGCTTTGTATAAGTGCAGGGTAAATAATTTGTCTACACAAGAGAGACATTACTGATAGTATTCTACCTTAATACTTTACTGGAGAAGTTACTTCTCAATACCACTCAGTCACAATGTATCCCCACAGTTCCCACAGTTCATGGCCTACATTCCCTACAGAGTAAAGTTTTTCTCCCCACACCAAACCCTTTTTGGTTTCAATTTGAGAGGGAATTGCACAGCATCAATATGCAAAGGCAGCTCTCTAGTCTCAAATGCATTCAGAAAGGTGTTCTGTTCTCATTCATTGAACCAGACCATTGAAATCAAGATGTTCCACCTGCACATACAGCTGCAGCAGCTGTCCTTTACAAGTGAACTATCTGAGGCAGGCGTAAGGCGTTCTATAAAGCCTGCTGCCTAGTGCCTATTGATAGAGGAAAAGGGAGGAGGCTTGAGCTAGCAGTTGTGTATAACAACGAACACTCTGAGAAATTACAAAATGATTAAGCTCTATCTCTCAAACCCTGATCCCACTGCACTAAACTGCAGTGTAATCGTTCCCTTCTCTTCTTTCCCCACCCCGATTCAATATTACTCAATGACTGCACCGCCAACTGACACTGTAAAACCAAATGACTTGTTCATTGTGTTGTAGGCTTTTCATCCGAACACACACGCTAAGCTTCATTTGGTAGAATCTTTTCCAATAGGCCCTGTACAATCAAAGGAAATCGATTGCGAGGTGAAATTCACAGCCCTTCTCTCAATGAAGACTTTGGGCTAATGTCCTTCTCCAGCGCCTCATTTGAGTTTTCCCATTTAGCACAGAGTATTATTGTAAGGGGTAAAAATCAATCAGTGTAACCTATAGTACTGAATCATTGAAGGAGAATACATACTGAACAAAAAATATAAACAACATCCCAATGCTGGATAATCAACCATTTATAAGCAACAATTTCAATTTACAGTTCATGTAAGGAAATCAGTCAATTGAAATAAATACATTTGGCCCTAATCTATGGATTTCACATGACTGGGAATACAGATATGCATCTGTTGGACACAGATACCGTAAAAAAAAAAAAAGGTAGGGGGCGTGGATCATATAACCAGTCAGTATCTGGTGTGACCACCATTTGCCTCATGCAGCGTGACACATCCCCTTGGCATAGAGTTGATCAGGCTGTTGAGTGTGACCTGTGGAATGTTGTCCTGCTCCTCTTCAGTGGCTCTGCGGAGTTGCTGGATATTGGCGGGAACTGGAACATCCTCTGGATTGACGTGTACGTCAGCATCTCAAACATGCTTAATGGATGACATACCTGGTGAGTGTGCAGGCCACTAGGAACTGAGACATTTTCACCTTCCAGTTATTGTGACATGGGGTTGTACATTATCATGCTGAAATATGAGGTGATGGTGGCGGATAAATGGCATGACAATGGGCCTCAGAATTTCGTCACGGTATCTCTGTGAATTCAAATTGCCATCGATTAAAATGGAATTGTTAGTTTGTTGTCCATAGCTTATGTTTGCCCATACCATAACCCCACTGCCACAATGGGGCACTCTGTTCACAACGTTGACATCAGTAAACCGCTCACCCACACGACACCATACACGTGATCTGCGGTTGTGAGGCCAGTTGGACGTACTGCCAAATTCTCTAAAACAATGTTGGAGAAGGCTTAGAGGAATGAACAATAAATGATATGGCAACAGCTCTGGTGGACATTCCTGCTGTCAGCATGCCAATTGCATGCTCCCTCAACTTGAGACATCTGTGGCATTGTGTTGTGTGACAAAATGGCACATTTTAGAGTGGCCTTTTATTGTTCCCAGCACAAGGTGCACCTGTGTAATGATCATGCTGTTTAATCAGCTTCTTGATATGCCACACCTGTCAGGTGGATGGATTATCTTGGCAAAGGAGAACTGACAGGGATATAAACACATTTGTGTACACAATTTGAGCGAAATTGACAATTTGTAGGATCTTTTATTTCAGCTCATGAAACATGGGACCAACACTTTATACATGTTGCGTTTATATTTTTGGTCAGTGTATATGCCCATGCTCTTTTTCAGTTATGTGTCATTGAAATCAGAACATGTGGCTATAGGTCTAGCATGGGATTTATTTTATACATCTTGCTTGATTGAGTAGAAAACAATGTCAATGGAATCAGCATTCAGTTTAGCAAGAGACCTATCGCTTTCCCGTTGGGGCTTTACACGTTCAATTATCTTCAAAGCCATCACTCACTCTGCTGTTGCAACAAATACTGCCAAGTCCCTGTGAGTTGATTCCTACTTTATAACTATTTAGGTTTTTTTACACACACAAATTGCCAAACATTTCTCCTGAAAAACTTGAGGGTCAGAATAACTCCAGTAACTTGGTACTGCTTGAGCATTTACAGGTGGTAAATGTGGGGATCAGGATGCTCATGTTCATGCAGTGGACTCAAGTCAGTAGGCTGTGATACTATTGTCACTACTGGTGAGTGGGCTCTCTTCATCAGATTGGCGTGTGTTGTGAAGGGCATAGTTTATTGACATGTTGTATACAGTACCTTTAACTTACTCAATATTACAGAACTGTTTTAAGGTCAACAACAAAGTGTGAAAGGCTCAAATGGAAAATACGATATTATGATTAACATATTATTAACTGCTACGGGATCGGTGTCCCTATACCGGGATGGTTGAGCTAATGTGCGCTAATGTGATTAGCATAACGTTGTAGGTAACGGCTAACTTTCCAGGACATAGACATGTCTTTATATGGGCAGAAAGCTTAAATTCTTGTTAATCCAACTGCACTGTTCAATTTACAGCTCTAATTTACTGCTCTAATTTGTCATCTTGAGAGTCCCAGAGATAAAATGTAGCATAGTTTTGTTTGATAAAATGCAATTTTATATTCTAATGTAGGAACTGGGTTCTACAGTTTTAACCCTTGCTCCTTCTGGCTCCACACCCACCCCCCCCGGCCATCTAGATGTTAATGATCCATCATTTTACATTCCTGGGAGTGTAAATGTTGTATTACCATATCATTTCTGTTTGTTCTCTGTGGTTATGTACTAGAAAATGTATCAATTGACCAATTCGGCACATTTGGGCAGACTTACAAAATATTGTCCAGTATTGCAATGATTCACTGGATCAATCTGAAACTTTACACACACACTGCTGCCATCTAGTGGCCAAAATCTAAATTGTGCCCAAACTGCAATATTATATTATGGCCTTTCTCTTGCATTTCAAAGATGATAAAAAAAGAAAACGCATGCTTTTTGATTTGTATTATCTTTTACCAGATCTAATGAGTTATATTCTCCTACATTAATTTCACATTTACACACACTTCAAATTGTTTCCTTTCAAATGGTATCAAGCATATGCATATCCTTAATTCAGGTCCTGAGCTACAGGCAGTTAGATTTGGGTATGTCATTATAGGCGAAAATTGATAAAGGGTCCGATCCTTAAGAGGTTTTAATGGCTATTTACATTTACGGAAAGCTTGGAATAGATGGATCTCAACCTCCTGTTGAGAGGAATGGATTGAAATACTCATGGCAACAAACAGGTATCTCCACTTATCTAAATTAAGAGGTTTTAATGGCTATTTACATTTACGGAAAGCTTGGAATAGATGGATCTCAACCTCCTGTTGAGAGGAATGGATTGAAATACTCATGGCAACAAACAGGTATCTCCACTTATCTAAAATGTAACCTATAAGATGAATGGTGTATTTAAGTATAGCTATATAAGTCAGTGACAGTAAGAAGAGATTTTTTTCCTTCAAGTGATTGAAACACTACCGCCGATAATAGTGTCTGTCTGGCTTCCAGAATTCAAACAATGGATTTTCCTAGAAACTGTTGTCTCAGAGCTGGTGTCTGATAGAGGGTCTGGAGAGAGAGCAGGTATGGGGGAAATTGATTAGCACTTCATTGTGGAGAAGAACGTGAAAATGAATGTATCGACATACAGTTGGTTGGTCTGCTGTGTTTCTACAGAAACGTCAATTCCAAGAATGAAGACACACAAGTATCAAGCGAGCTTACAGTGTATATTGTGTTTGAGTGGATGGATGCAGCTGCTAGTTTCAAAGAGAAAATATCTTGAGAGGCTATAAACACACCCGGATCTTCTTGTACTTTGACGATGGCACGCTTCCAGATATTTCCCTCTTGTGACAAATACCACTTTTTCAAGCCTTCAATTAATTTGCCACCTTCCCAAGCTGCATTCTTTTCTCCTGGCAGTTACGGCAGATATTCATTTAGCTGCATTTGTAACCTGTCACAGAATGATGTATGATATATATTAACCCTTTACACTTGTGGGATTTTGCCTCTATGGATAGGGTTAAATGTTTCTTACAGTAGAAATATGAAATGCATATGCATAACCATGGTCGCAATTATTAGACCAAAGGTGAGGACACAACAGTTCACCTGACACGACTGAATCCAAATATTACACAATTTACTTTTGATGATAACGAAATCTGAAAATACTCTGGATACATTTGGTAACACCAAAATAATATTCCTGGAAAATGTATGCTAACTTAAATACGTTTTTTAAGGGTTTGAGTGAGTGGACTAACCTCTGCAAAGTGTGCATAGTTCGTTTCTAAGTCATTTCAATGCACTTTTATGACTCAAAGAAGAGTCTTCAACTATAAGGTGATTATATTTTATTTTTTGCTCTCCTAACTGTGGCGTTGGGGAAATAGAGCAAGTGTAACCGATGTGAAATGGCTAGCTAGTTAGCGGGGTGCACGCTAATAGTGTTTCAATCGGTGACGTCACTCGCTCTGAGACCTTGAAGTAGTTGTTCACCTTGCTCTGCAAGGGCCGCGGCTTTTGTGGAGAGAAGTGTAACAATGCTTCAAGGGTGGCTGTTGTCTATGTGTGCAGAGAGTCCCTGGTTCGAGCCCAGGTAGGGGCGAGGAAAGAGACGGAAGCTATACTGTTACATTGCAATGTAGGTAGCAGAGAGAACAGTCCATGACTAGGGTGGCTGGAGTCATTGACAATTGTTAGGGCCTTCCTCTGACACCACCTGGTCTAGAGCTCCTGGATGGCAGGAAGCTTGGCCCCAGTGATGTACTGGGCCGTACGCACTACCCTCTGTAGTGTCTTGTGGTCGGAGGCCGAGCAGTTGCCATACCAGGGAGGGATGCAACCCATCAAGATGCTCTCGATGGTGTAGCTGTAGAACCTTTTGAGGATATGAGGACCCATGCCAAATCTTTTCAGATCTCCTGAGGGGGAATAGGTTTTGTCGTGCCCTCATCACGACGGTCTTGGTATGCTTGGGCCATGTTAGTTTGGTGATGTGAACGCCAAGGAACTTGAAGCTCTCAACCTGCTTCACTACAGCTCCGTTGATGAGAATGGGGGTGTGCTCGGTCCTCCGTTTCCTGTAGTCCACAATCATCTTCTTTGTCTTGATCATGTTGAGGGAGAGGTTGTTGTCCTTGCACCACATGGTCAGGTCTCCTCCCTATAGGCTGTATCGTCATTGTCGTGATCAGGCCTACTGTTGTCATCGCCAAACTTCATGATGGTGTTGGAGTCGTGCCTGGCCGTGCAGTTATGAGTAAACAGGGAGTACAGTAGGGGACTGAGAACGCACCCCTGAGGGGCCCCCGTGTTGAGGATCAGCGTGACGGATGTGTTGTTACCTACCCTTACCACCTGGGGGCAGCCTGTCAGGATGTCCAGGATCCATTTGCAGAGGGAGGTGTTAAGTCCCAGGGTCCTTTAGCTTAGTGATGAGCTTTGAGGGCACTATGGTGTTGAACGCTGAGCTGTAGTCAATGAATAGCATTCTCACATAGGTGTTCCTTTTGTCCAGGTGTGAAAGGGCAGAGTGGAGTGCAATAGAGATTGCATCATCTGTGGATTTGTTGGGGCAGTATGCAAATTGGAGTGGGTCTAGGGTTTCTGGGATAATAGTGTTGATGTGAGCTATGACCAGCCTTTCAAAGCACTTCGTGGCTACAGACGTGAGTGCTACGGACCGGTAGTAATTTAGGCAGGTTACCTTAGTGTTCTCAGGCACAGGGACTATGGTGGTCTGCTTGAAACATGTTGGTATTACAGACTCGGACAGGGAGAGGTTGAAAATGTCAGTGAAGACACTTGCCAGTTGGTCAGCGCATTCTCTGAGTACATGTCCTGGTAATCCGCTGGCCTTGAGGCCTTGTGAATGTTGACCTGTATAAAGGTCTTACTCACATCGGCTGTGGAGAGTCATCCGGAACAGCTGATACTCTCATGTAGGGCTGAGCGGTATACCGTATTTTATGATATACCGGTATTGGTGCAGGGGACCGGTTTGGGTTTTTACTTTACCTTCTATACCAGTATTTGAATGTTTGGTTTGTTAAATGTGATACATGTGTAATGTCAATTTTTATAGGTTACTTCCATACTTGAGTCATCTCTCTCCGCTCTTTCTCTCTGTGCCACTTCCCACACAGACCTAGCCACGCCCCCTTTCACTCAAGGAGCGCATTTGATGTTCCTCAACTACGAGTCACTTGCGTTCAGTCTACATGGTCAATGGAGCACATGTAACAATATTGATGACAACAATTCTGTTTTCACTTTGCTTTTTAATATAAATCCATTAGCGTTCTATAATGACAATATTAGTTTGTGTTTCTTACATCAGCAAACAGCTAGTTTGTCTTTTCTTACATGCTGACCAGACCGGACATGTCGCGTGCGCGAGCGTTGCAAAATAAATGTGGAAATTCATGTTATTCAATTATTGCACCCACACTGCTCGCGAGCGCCAACAAGCGTCTGCATTGCCAAGGGCTAAAATAGAAGTTATTCCTTTTTCTGACGCAGATCGCGCTGCAAGTCCTGCCTCTCCCATCTCCTCATTTGTTTATAGAAGCGGGTACCCACGTGCCATCTCCTCATTGGTTATACCCACGTGGGTGATTGAAAGACAAGCTCTTTTGCCGGTCGTGGTGGTAATAATATGAAAGTTTAGATGCCAATCACCATATAAATTCAAAGATGAAAAAGCCTGGGAAGAGGAGAGATGACTGGAAACGATTCGGTTGACCATTTTATGTGTGGATTAATTGTCGGAGTAGAGGACCTTGGTCATTTCAGGTAAAATAACAACTCACTGTTTATCCCAGGACAAGTTAGCTAGCAACAGCAAGCGAGCTAAATAGGACAAATTGACATACATGTTTAATGCTTATCGACCTGTCCCCAAATTAATGTAATTGGTTCAGAGTTTATTTTGATATTTTAACCTGCGTGTCGTGATCGCGTTTGTTGTGGGGGGACAAAAGAAACTTATGCACGATAGCGCACGATGGCGCACGCGCGCAGCCGGTTTGGGTTCCATGTTAGCAAGTTGCCCAAATCTTGTGAGATGCTAATTGTTAGCTGCTAATAAATGTACTGAGTAAAAGCAATACAGCCTGATTATACCATGATGGTGTAGACCTAAATCAGCATGTTGCTTGTGCAACAGTATCTTCTAAATCATAGAGGAATATGCCAAGCAAGAATATGTTAGCTACATGAAGTAGCTAAGAGAGAACATGCAATGTAGCCAAAGCTTATAGAGTCCCCTAGGAAACACGTATCAACACTTTAGTTCCTACACTGTCACAATAACTCCTCCCTGGTATTTTAATTCGTTGTCATCTCAAACAACACTGTATTCAAAGGGCCCACTATTATATTCTAACTATAGAATTAGAATAGTCATTCTATTTCCATGATTCCAACAGTTTTGCTCTAATTCGCAGGTCAAATCGCAATTGTAACATTTGTTTAAAAATAAGTCCTAGATTATTTGCCCGTATCGAGCAGCCCTACGTGGCAGTGTGGAAATTCTCAATTGAGCAGTGGTGTAAAGTACTGTAATTGCTGGACTATTAAGCGCACCTGAATATAAACCGCACCCACTGAATTATTAAAAAATATGTATTTTGTACATAAATAAGCCGCAGGTGCCTACCGGTACATTGAAACAAATTAACTTTTAAAAAAAAATGTTTACCTTTATTTAACTAGGCAAGTCAGTTAAGAACAAATTCTTATTATCAATGACGGCCTAGGAACAGTGGGTTAACTGCCTGTTCAGGGGCAGAACGACAGATTTGAACCTTGTCAGCTCGGGGGTTTGAACTTGCAACCTTCCGGTTTCTAGTCCAACGCTCTAACCACTAGGCTACCCTGCCGCCCCACAGTCCCTAAACGAAACACGGCTTGTAACAAAAATAAATAGGCTTTAACGAAACACGGCTTGTAACAAAAATTAAAACAGTAGCCTACCAAGAAAGTCATTGGTCACTATCTTCCTCCTCCTGTGCACTGAAACCACTGAAGTCATCTCCTTCGGTGTCGGAGTTGAATAGCCTCAGAATTGCTTCGTCCGATGTTGGATCGTTTTCATTGTCGCTCTCGTCACTTTCATCCGGAGGCAAATACCCCGCTGAGCTCATGCTGCCCCTTCAACACGCAGCAGTCCAGCCTTTCGAAACCCGTTGATGCTATAGTGGATTTTTTGACAATGCTCCACGCTGTCAGGACCCACTGGCAGACTTGACCATAAGATGCTCTTCGCCTGCGGACCGTTTTAGTGAAGGATTTCTCCCCCCTTGTCATCCAAGCCTCCCACTGAACAAGGAGCGCCACCTTAAATGCACGATTTACACTGATCTAGTGGCTGCAAATACTTTGGGCCATCTGCTTTTCTTCCCTCTGAAAGCTTTTGTTGTCCTTCTGCACTGAGTCAGTTCCTCACGCTGCTGTTTCCAACGTCTTATCATCGACTCATTAAGGCCAAGCTCCCATGCAGCAGCTCTATTTCCTTTTCCAACAGCCAGATTTATCGCCTTCAACTTGAAAGCTGCATCATATGCATTTCTCTGTGTCTTTGCCATGATGAGGGTGACAAAATTACTACCGTAATCAGAATGATGAAGTTTGAACGCGCTCGATTTACGTCACATTATGTGACGGTGCTCAGTTTTTTGGCGGCATGAATCTTGTGAAAGCGGGAAAAATCCATAAATTAGCCGCGTCATTGTATAAACCGCGAGGTTCAAAGTGTGGGAATAAAGTAGCGGCTTATAGTCCGGAAATTACGGTACTTAAGTAGAAATACGTTCAAGTACTACTTAAGTCGTTTTTTTGGTATCTGTACTTTACTATTTCTTTTTTTTTTACAACTTTTACTTTTACGTCACTACATTCCTAAAGAAAATACTGTACTTTTTACTCCATACATTTTCCCATACACCTAAAAGTATTTGTTACATTTTTAATTCTTAGCAGGACAGGAAAATGACCCAATCACGCACTTGTCAAGAAAACTTCCTTGGTCATCTACTGCCTCTGATCTGGAGGACTCACTAAACACAACTGTTTTGTTTGTAAAGTGTATTGGAGTGTGCCCCTGGCATTCCGTAAGTAAACTCAGCAAAAAAAGAAACGTCCTCTCACTGTCAACTGCGTTTATTTTCAGAAAACTTAACATTTATTGCCCTGGCCACATCTGCAGACCTCATGCCTCTTTGCAGCATGCCTAAGGCACGTTAACGCAGATGAGCAGGGACCCTGGGCATCTTTCTTTTGGTGTTTTTCTGAGTCAGTAGAAAGGCCTTAATTGCTGTTAGTGTCTTAATGACCGTTCCACAGGTGCATGTTCATTAATTGTTTATGGTTCATTGAACAAGCATGAGAAGCAGTGTTTAAACCCTTTACAATGAAGATCTGTGAAGTTATTTGGATTTTACGATTTATCTTTGAAAGACAGGTCCTGAAAAAAGGATGTTTCTTTTTTAGCTGAGTTTAGTATTTTACTGGCTGACTTTTGCATTTACTTGAGTAATTTTCTGTTAACTTATCTTTACTTTTACTCAAGTATGACATTTGGGTACTTTTTCCACCACTGCAATTGAGTGCAGGAAATGCAGAAATGATAAAAGTGCTGCAACCAATTGAAGTTGAATTGAACAGTATAAAACAATCAGAATGAAGAAAGGCTCATTGAAATCACTTAGAATGTATGTGTTGCCACGCTAGGATCACTCACTACTCATAAAGCAAATGTGGAACTAAAAATACCGTCAAATACCGTCATACCGTCCAATATAAAAAAAAGACTGTGATATTATAGTTTGGTCAAAATTGTCTAGCCCTACTCTCATGCATGTTTCGGTGTTACCTGCCTCGAAGCGAGCAAGTTCGTCCAATTTATTTTCCAGTGATTGTACGTCGGCCAATAGGACCGATGGCAAACGCAGATTAGTCACTCGTCAGCGGATCCTCACAAGACCCCCCCCCCCCTTCTCCTTCCGCGAAACCTCCGTCTCTTTCTCCTGGAAATGACGGGGATGAGGGCCTGTTCAGGTGTCTGGAGAAAATCTCCCTCAGCTGACTCATTAAAGATAACTTCTTCCATCCAATTCAAGGTGAGTAATTGCTGTTCTGATGTCCAGAAGCTCTTTTCAGTCATATGAGACGGTAGCAGCAACGTTGCAATGTGAAGAAAAAAAAATAGCACTGTTGGTTAAGAGCCAATATAACGGTAGCCATCCTCTCCAGCGCCATTTTACAATGTAGTTAACCACAGTCAATGTTTGCACTCATGTTTTAATGCACTGGGAAGGAACAGCTCATGACGGGATGGTTGTGGGGGGAGGCTAAGACCCCGGCTGGTGATCAGATAGAGCTGCAATCTCCGTTATAGTGCCCAGGGACGGCCTGGGATCAGAAATCGGCCTTGGCATTTCTAACACAGCGGCTAATTCTTCTGAACGGCCCAGTGGGGACATTGCAATTTATTGCCCTGGCCACACTGGGTTAAAGTTGGAGCAGCCCATCTGGCATTTTCCAGAACTGCACTATGGCCAGTCCGTTTCTGTAGTGCAGGTACCCCCTCCTCTACTCTTCCAGCAGCTGTTGGCAGACACACCTTGATGCTTTTTGTTGTTTTTAATTGAAAACGCTAAGATGTTAGAGTTGAATCCACACTAGATATTTTGCTAGGCCCATTGAAATGAAACCTAAAGAGCTCAGTGGCAATATAGATAGTCTGGGTCTTTGGAGCAGTGTCTAGCTTTAAAAAGCCTTTTTAGTTATATTTTGAAGGCCATTTGAAATGTTTCGAGAATGGATGTGTCATTCACTTAGCATCTAGCCTACAAAGAGCTGAGGTCTTTTGGATCTATGCAGATGGAATAGGTACAGTACGTTTCTTACAATAACCTTCAAGTAAAGTCAGTTCAGTTCATGTACAAGATGAAGACGAGACAGAAACCATTCTATGCCTTTGCTTTCAAGTTATCCCAAGTATTTTCAGTAGAATACTCCACCTAATAGAAAAGTGCTTCTTTCAATTCATGAGGTCGCTTATCTTTGCTGAGCGTGTCAACTAAATGTCAAGGTTGCCATTTAGTTTTTTTCTTGCACAAAAACATAGTAAACCAACAGAATGCAACCTTTCCTCTCCCAGCTGCATATAAGGCTCAGCCAACCTGGCAACCTGGCAAACAGTCACAATACAAGCAGAGAGTATGTCAGGACCCAGACCAGCAAGGCCGCACTGCTGAATGTATTAGTTTGCAGACAGACAATGTATTCCAAAAGACTGGATACTACTGGAGATGAAACGGACTATATGAAAGGCAGCTACAGAAGTGAACTCCAATGTCCTCCAGCAGCTTATGTCGCTAGCAAGGCAAAAAAATTGTCTGAGTAAATGTAAAACAACAAACTGTTTTCCTCAAGCGGATGTTGCAGCCATCTTATGCCACAACCAGAACTGGTAAAGAACACTGGAGTAATGGGTGTTGCATCAGCTTGTAAAATGTATATCTCTCAGACACTCGTTAATGCACTCCTCAGCTGGGAGAAAATATATAATGCTGCCACATCTTAACTGGCTGCATTAGCACAGACTGTAAATATAATTGGCCTGCCTAAGTTGGTTTATAATAATACATTTCATAGGTCTGAATGTCACCATCTCCTGGAGACCAGGCCATTTTTTATTATCAATTGTCTGATGGGCCTTGGAGAAAGGGATGGAGAGGAATGGAGAAAAAAAGACAAATGTTTGCCGAGGCTGATTGTCAAATGGCATCCCTGAAGTAGGGCCTTGTCTAGACTCAGGGTGAACCACTCCTTTTGTGTGTAATTGCCCCCATGATGATGCATTTCAGCAGATTGTTTTCTGCACTTCGGAGAACAAGAGCCTTTTTCCTGGCCTGCTTGGTTGAACAGTGCATACAAATTGTATGTCTGGCTTGACTTGCCTGAGGGTGTGTGTGTGTGTGTGTGTGTGTACGGCTCATGGACAAGCCCCTGTTGAGTTTCCCACCTGGAGCTTTGAGCTTCCCCCCTTTGATGCCCTATCGCTCTCCTTTTTATTCCAAGCTCAACCCTGCACTGAGGTTATTTTCATTGCTTTTGAGTTACATGTAGTTATCTAGTTACTCTTTTTGATAGATTGCTGAAAATGATATAGCACATACCATATCCATCCTGTCCCATAATCCTTAGGATAAACGGTTGGATTGGATTCTGATTGTAATTTTGACATGACAGTAGGACCTTAAAAAAAAAAATATTAGAACAAAATTCAGTTTTTAATAAAACAATTTATTTAACCTTTATTTAACTAGTCAAGTCAGTTAAGAAAAAAATATTATTTACAATGACTGCCTACCAAAAGGCAAAAGGTCTCCTGCGCGGATGGGGGCTGGAATTAGAAAAAAAGAAATTTTAAAAAATAGGACCAAACACACATCAAGACAAGAAAGACACCACAACACTACATAAAGGGAGACCTAAGATGTGTACCAAAACATGGTACATACATTATTGGGCACAGACAACAGCACAAAGGGAAAGAAGGTAGAGACAACAATACAATCACACGAAGCAGCCACAGTATAGTATTAGACAGTATACAATGTTATTTATGAAGCTACAGTGCATTCTAAACCATGATATATTGCATGAACCCCCTACTCTCTGTGTTGGCTCATGTAAAACATGTTTACTCAAACACACCATCTCTGATTCAATTTCTCCCAGACGGGCAGACTGGGACCTGATATGGGCCCTGGCAACACACCGGTCCATTTTCTTTCCTTGATGCCCCCACACCAACTAATGTTTTTTCTCGAGGCCTCCACACTGGCCCTTTTTTTCCCCTTAAGGCCACCATTATTAGCCAGATAATTATCATTTTGCGCAAAAAAAGCCAAGTTAAACAGGTCTACTTGGCTAAAAATGGACCAGCCCATCTGACATCTCCCCGAAATGCCAGATAGATAGTCCGTCTCTGCACCCACAATATCAAAGATGAAAACAGGAGGTGAGAAGGGGACAGTAAATAAGACGGTGCTGCCACTTCATTTGAAAAGCAGGAATTCAGTGTCTGCTGCCGGTGAATTCTTTAACAAGGTTAGCTGAAATGGTGAAGATGTGTATGTGTGTGTCTGTGTCTCTAATCTAGGTCTGTCATTCATCACATTGCCTTTGTTTTCGTGTGTGTGCGTGTGTCTCTGATGATCTAGGTCTGTCATTCATCACATTGCCTTTGTTTTTAAGGTTTAGTGCATCTTGGATGGTTGCTGTTTATTTCATCACATAAATGCTATGTTCATGGGGCTTGGATACATTATGCATTAGGTACATTTAGGGAGTGTAGTGAGTCCCTGTATTAGGGCTTTGTAATGAGACTTTGTTTGTAATGGGATGAGATTTGCTGGAGACATTTTTTGCGCTGTAATTTAATTGAGGCTCAGAGATGTTTTGTGGGTTTGCAGGACTAAATGGGGAGACTTGTGATGGGTCACGTTTGAGGAGATGTGTGTGTTTTTGGAGTGTGTGTGCGGGTGTCCTCCAAAAAGCCTACTGTTTTCAATATGTGCTTTTTGGCTCATGTACCTTCTCCTGGGAAAAATAGAAACTCAGGATAACTACATCATTGCAGCTGGATGAGCACATCTCACTCAGTCGTCTCAAGTCTTTTAGACACCATTACAACAGTCACACAGGCTTGTTTTGTGATGTCGTTTTCTTTACGCTAACATAAACACACAGTGATATGAATTACATTTTTTGTTCCCTCTAAAAAACACATTATGACCGAGCTTGAAGTTTAGCATTCTGTTGTTTCCCTCACGTGTTTCGGTGGTTATTCAATTCTCTAGTCCATTATTGCTGTGTGTGTGTGTGACTTGTGTGCGTGCGTGTTTCTGTGTGAATGGTTTGTGCTGCCTTATTACAACACAGTCAGGCTACCTCTGTCAGCAGCACTCTGCGCTACAGCTTCCTCACTGCGACCCTTGGGGCAAACACACACACACATGAGTTGTTCCACCTCAAAAAGCACAAGAAAGAGGATTTTGACACCCACCACCTCAGATTGTTCTGAAATTGAATCTGTAGTTAGAAACAGATGAGTATTTCTGCAACATTATTTTGTTGAAAGATCATTTGAAATTAAGCTAATGGATTGCACCCAAGTTGGCCATTAACGTTCAATTCTCTGGCAACAGCTGTGGTGGACATTCCTGCAGTCTGCATGCCAATTTCACGCTCCCTCAACCTGAGACATCTGTAGCATTGTGTTGTATGACAAAACTGCACATTTTAGTGGCCTTTTATTGTCCCCAGTACATGGTGCACCTGTGTAATGATCATGCTGTTTAATCAGCTTCTTGATATGCCACACATATCAGGTGAATGTATTTTGTGGCCAAAATTTGAGAGAAATATGTTTTTTGTGCGTATGGACAATTTCTTGAATATTTAATTTCAGCTCATGAAACATGCGACCAACACGCATGTTGCGTTTATATTTTTGTTCAGTATATTTCATCAACACAATACACCAGCAAAAATTATAAATGTGTGTGGCAGAAGCAGGAACAGCGGCATTTAGTGGATATAACCTGGTACTTTCACGTTAATTTGTGTGTGAAAATGCAAGTGACTTCAATGGCTAATTTCTCTGAACAGGGGAGGAAGAATACATTACATAGCTTGAATATATATTACTCCAAGCCGCAGCCGTTATGGTCGGCAAGCTAGAGCCCTATTACTGGAGACCAGCTAGAACACAGCTAACACAACACAGCTAAAACATAACCACAGATCAAAGCAAAGAGACAACAGAGACTTACAGATTGATGGCTGGGGCCCTTCCGACAGTAAAAAAAAAAGTAAATCGTGCAGACTGAGTTAGCTATCAAAGATAGGGCGAGCCAGGCGCTTCACCGGCAGATGGAGAGTCAAGGAAATCCAATAGATAGATTCCAGATGTCCGTCAATTGGTGCGCTAGCACTAAGTCAAGGTGGGAAAAGTTACACTACTCCCATAGCCGACTTGACAGATAACATGCCGAAAGGTTGACAGAACAAAAAGAACAGATGAGGTACTACAAAATAAGAGCAAGCAGGTATGATTTTCTCTTTCATTTTGAGAAGGCACTAGAGCCTGCTGTGTTAGGGTTCTAATTAAATAACATAGCCACAAAATCTGTGAAGAGCATACTGAATGGCCGAATGTGCTCCTTATTTATAGTACACTTCTTGTGATTGGTGGACTGAGCTAACACAAAGTGTCATTGGAACACAGGAGTGATGGTTGTTGATAATGGGCCTCTGTACGCCTATGTAGATATTCCATAAAAACTCTGTCGTTTCCAGCTACGATAGTAATTTACAATGTTAACAATGTCTACACTGTATTTCTGATCAATTTGATGTTATTGTAATGGACAAAAAATTTGATTTTCTTTCAAAAACAAAGACACTTCTAAGTGAATCATAGCTCATGAAACGTTCCCTAAATGCTTATCCTCTGATCCTCAATGAAATAAAAAGGCTGTGTGTGAACGCTCACGAAGCTGTCTCCCATGTCATTATAATCTGCTTCCCTCCCTCACTCACTCCCTCCCTCCCTCACTACCTCCTAAAGCAACAACCCACTACTACACCCACATTACCCTCTACTAACCACACTCCCTCCCTCCCTCACTACCTCCTAAAGCAACAACCCACTACTACACCCACATTACCCTCTACTAACCACACTCCCTCCCTCCCTCACTACCTCCTAAAGCAACAACCCACTACTACACCCACATTACCCTCTACTAACCACACTCCCTCCCTCCCTCACTACCTCCTAAAGCAACAACCCACTACTACACCCACATTACCCTCTACTAACCACACTCCCTCCCTCCCTCACTACCTCCTAAAGCAACAACCCACTACTACACCCACATTACCCTCTACTAACCACACTCCCTCCCTCCACCTTCCCTCCTTCCTTCGACCCCAGGATCATGTCTTATGGTACCTCATCTAGTCAAGAGGCTTGGACATGAATGGCTAGGTGTAATCTAATGAAAGACTATGGATACACACTTTAATCTCTCCCCACTCTCTTTTTCTCTCTCTCTCTCTCCCTCCTCCCTCTCTGACTCTCACTTTCCATGCACACACACATTCTCCTTAAACCACTAACTTAATATTTGTTAGCATTTCTACCGCTAAAGAACATGTTGATAAGATCTTGATGACTGAAACAAGATTTGTACCATTTTTATTTTAGTGAGTCCGTCATAACCGTACGTAATTCAGAAGGTCAACGAAGTGAAGTGTTTTTTTCAGTTTTAATCTCAATTTGCGTTTTTGGTAGAACATGAGCATGTGCTCAGCTGATACAGTTCCATCAAATCAAATGTTTGATGCACCTGTGCGGAAGTTAGAATAACAATGATCCAGGGTTTTACCAACCCTGGTTGCACAATCGATATGCTGATAGAATTTAAGGAGTCTTGTTTTCAGATTGGCCTTGTTAAAATCCCCAGCTACAATGAATGCAGCCTCAGGATATGTGGTTTCCAGTTTACATAGAGTCAAATGAAGTTCGTTCAGGGCCATCGATGTGTCTGCTTGGGGGAGAATATATGCGGCTATGATTATAATCGAAGAGAGTTCTCTTGGTAGATAATGCGGTCGACATTTGAGTGTGAGGAATTCTAAGTCAGGTGAAATCATTTAAGTCATTTAGCAGACGCTCTTATCCAGAGCGACTTACAAATTGGTGCATTCACCTTATGACATCCAGTGGAAGAGTAGTGCATCTAAATCTTTTAAGGGGGGTGAGAGGGATTACTTTATCCTATCCTAGGTATTCCTTAAAGAGGTGGGGTTTCAGGTGTCTCCGGAAGGTGGTGATTGACTCCGCTGTCCTGGCGTCGTGAGGGAGTTTGTTCCACCATTGGAGGGCCAGAGCAGCGAACAGTTTTGACTGGGCTGAG